>NW_028125355.1:0-191381 GCF_965194825.1 Balaenoptera physalus
GATGGGAAAATAGAGTGACCTGTGCCTGTCCCAACACCTAGAGCTAGTCTCTCATTGGTTCCCCCTCTTCCCGTTCGTCCTCAGGACAAATTGCAACCTGTACGGAACAGGAGGTTAAAGGTGCTGATTCTCCAAGGAGGGAGATTGCTAGTAAAGCATCTGGAATGGCGAACCCGAGCACAAGGAGATGAGAAATGAGGTGCGTTTTGGAAACCTTTCCCGATCACACAGTGTACCATCTTCTGGGTTTCTCATGCATGTTTTCGATGTAGGAAGATGCCCTTGAACCTGGAGATTTGGGACCCATGGGATGGGTACCACGCATTATTAATTAAAGGGTCTGTGTTTCCTCACCCAACCTCACCAAACCTCTCAGGCCCAAGAATGTCCACCCTTATGTCTCAATCAGCTGTGGGTCTAGAGATGGTCAATCCAGGAGGCATCACAGCCCCTGAACGAATTTTGTAAGAATTTCTCTCTGTTTCACTATCTTTGTTTCACGGGTTTTTAAAAGTAATTGATTTTTATAATGGGGTTTAGCTGCTTTTCACTGCTGTGTTTATGCCGCTTTACACCCACTTGACTCACTTACAGAGAGATATCAATACATAGGTTTTAAGATTCTTACTAGTCAGATATATTCTTGGGTGGTGAATAGGGGGTGTTGAGTCCAATTCACTGAGCAAGGAGTAGGCCTTGTCTATTACATATTGCGTTTATGGAAAGGTATCTGAGCTAATTTGAAACCCTTGTTTTATGCATCACCCCACCTCACCTTTCCCGTTAAGCAGCCATAGTGTGTTTTCTAAACGTGTGACTCTGTTCTGTTTTGTAATTCAGTTCAAGGGTAGCGGTTTTTACATTCCCTCTATAAGTGATATCTTATGATAAGTGTCTTTTTCTGTGTGACTTATTTCATTTAGAATCGTCGTACCTAAATCCACTCATCATGCTGCTACTAGCCTTATGACGTTGATTTCACGGCTGAGTGATATTCCATTGTACATAAGGACCACAACTTCTTTATCAATTTTTCTCTTTCCTGGGATATTTAAGGAGTAACGAAGTGGAGGTTTTTGTCAACAGAGCAGCCCTAAAGTTTGGGGTGCCTGTGTCTTGCTGATTTTTAGATTTCCCAATTTATACGCCCATGAGTGGAAGTGCCCTTTGCTCTCTAAGCTGAGTTTTTTAGACGTTTCAGGACACAGAATGCATTTCTCCAGAGTGGCTGTTGGCAATTTACATCCCGCCCATCAGCGTAGCAAGGCTCCCCTTTCTCCATGGCCTGTCCTGCCTTTCTGGTTTTGACACTTTATTCAGCATGGCCCTTGTGACCGATGGGAAGCGAGAATTCTTTGTAGCGCTGATTTGCCTTTCCAGGTTGCTTGGTTGGCCAAAAAGGGCGTATGCGTTTTTTCCTGAATATATTCAGGAAAAAACGCATCCGCCCTTTTTGGCCAAGGGCATCATTGTCGAGGTTTTGCCGCTTTTCCTGTGCTTTAAAGGCGATTCGAATCTCCCTCCTGAAATCTGTTTCCTGCAATTCTGCCTTGCTTTCAAATCCTCTTCGTTTCCTTCCCTCAATATATTTGGGGACGAGAGTTATCATTTATAAGTCAGCAGGTTTGTGAATTGCAGTGCCCCTGAGCTCCATTTTTCAAATCGCTTTCTTGGGAGCTGGCCGCAAAAGCGCAGGATTGCTTCAGGCACTATTCTGGTCCCGGGCGGCAGGCTGAGCCTGTGGTTAATTCTTCTTCCTGATGGGAAAATAGAGTGACCTGTGCCTGTCCCAACACCTAGAGCTAGTCTCTCATTGGTTCCCCCTCTTCCCGTTCGTCCTCAGGACAAATTGCAACCTGTACGGAACAGGAGGTTAAAGGTGCTGATTCTCCAAGGAGGGAGATTGCTAGTAAAGCGGCTGGAATGGCGAACCCGAGCACAAGGAGATGAGAAATGAGGTGCGTTTTGGAAACCTTTCCCGATCACACGGTTTACCATCATCTGGGTTTCTCATGCATGTTTTCGATGTAGGAAGATGCCCTTGAACCTGGAGATTTGGGAACCATGGGATGGGTACCACGCAGTATTACTTTAAAGGGTCTGTGTTTCCTCACCCAACCTCACCAAACCTCTCAGCCCCAAGAGTGTCCACCCTTATGTCTCAATCAGCTCTGGGTCTAGATATGGTCAATCCAGGTGGCATCACAGCCCCTGAACGAATTTTGTAAGAATTTCTCTCTTTCACTGTCTCTGTTTAACGGGTTTTTAAAAGTAATTGATTTTTATAATGGGGTTTAGCTGCTTTTCACTGCTGTGTTTCTGCCACTTTACACCCACTTGACTCACTTACAGAGAGATATCAATACATAGGTTTTAAGATTCTTACTAGTCAGATATATTCTTGGGTGGTGAATAGGGGGTGTTGAGTCCAATTCACTGAGCAAGGAGTAGGCCTTGTCTATTACATATTGGGTTTATGGAACGGTATCTGAGTTAATTTGAAACCCTTGTTTTATGCATCACCCCACCTCACCTTTCCCGTTAAGCAGCCATAGTGTGTTTTCTAAACGTGTGACTCTGTTCTGTTTTGTAATTCAGTTCAAGGGTAGCGGTTTTTACATTCCCTCTATAAGTGATATCTTATGATAAGTGGCTCTTTCTGTGTGACTTATTTCACTTAGAATCGTCGTACCTAAATCCACTCATCATGCTGCTACTAGCCTTATGACGTTGATTTCATGGCTGAGTGATATTCCATTGTACATAAGGACCACAACTTCTTTATCAATTTTTCTCTTTCTTGGGATATTTAAGGTGTAACGAAGTGGAGGTTTTTATCAACAGAGCAGCCCTAAACTTTGGGGTGCCTGTGTCTTGCTGATTTTTAGTTTTCTCAATTTATACGCCCATGAGTGGAAGTGCCCTATGCTCTCTAAGCTGAGTTTTTTAGACGTTTCAGGACACACAGTACACTTCTCCAGAGTGGCTGTTGGCAATTTACATCCCGCCAACCAGCGTAGCCAGGCTCCCGTTTCTCCATGGCCTGTCCTACCTTTCTGCTTTTGACACTTTATTCAGCATGGCCCTTTTGACCAATGGGAAGCGAGACTTCTTTGTAGCGCTGATTTGCCTTTCCAGGTTGCTTGGTTGGCCAAAAAGGGCGTATGCGTTTTTTCCTGAATATATTCAGGAAAAAACGCATACGCCCTTTTTGGCCAAGGGCATCATTGTCGAGGTTTTGCCGCTTTTCATGTGCTTTAAAGGCGATGCGAATCTCCCTTCTGAAACCCGTTTCCTGCAATTCTACCTTGCTTTCAAATCCTCTTCGTTACTTTCCCTCAATATATTTGTGGACGAGAGTTATCATTTATAAGTCTGCAGGTTTGTGAATTGCAGTGCCCCTGAGCTCCATATTTCAACTCGCTTTCTTGGGAACTGGCCGCAAAAGTGCAGGATTGCTTCAGGCCCTATTCTGGTCCCGGGCGGCAGGCTGAGCCTGTGGTTAATTCTTCTTCCTGATGGGAAAATAGAGTGACCTGTGCCTGTCCCAACACCTAGAGCTAGTCTCTCATTGGTTCCCCCTCTTCCCGTTCGTCCTCAGGACAAATTGCAACCTATACGGAACAGGAGGTTAAAGGTGCTGATTCTCCAAGGAGGGAGATTGCTAGTAAAGCAGCTGGAATGGCGAACCCGAGCACAAGGAGATGAGAAATGAGGTGCGTTTTGGAAACCTTTCCCGATCACACAGTGTACCATCTTCTGGGTTTCTCATGCATGTTTTCGATGTAGGAAGATGCCCTTGAACCTGGAGATTTGGGACCCATGGGATGGGTACCACGCATTATTAATTAAAGGGTCTGTGTTTCCTCACCCAACCTCACCAAACCTCTCAGGCCCAAGAATGTCCACCCTTATGTCTCAATCAGCTGTGGGTCTAGATATGGTCAATCCAGGAGGCATCACATCCCCTGAACGAATTTTGTAAGAATTTCTCTCTCTTTCACTGTCTCTGTTTAACGGGTTTTTAAAAGTAATTGATTTTTATAATGGGGTTTAGCTGCTTTTCACTGCTGTGTTTCTGCCACTTTACACCCACTTGACTCACTTACAGAGAGATATCAATACATAGGTTTTAAGATTCTTACTAGTCAGATATATTCTTGGGTGGTGAATAGGGGGTGTTGAGTCCAATTCACTGAGCAAGGAGTAGGCCTTGTCTATTACACATTGCGTTTATGGAAAGGTATCTGAGCTAATTTGAAACCCTTGTTTTATGCATCACCCCACCTCACCTTTCCCGTTAAGCAGCCATAGTGTGTTTTCTAAGCGTGTGACTCTGTTCTGTTTTGTAATTCAGTTCAAGGGTAGCGGTTTTTACATTCCCTCTATAAGTGATATCTTATGATAAGTGTCTTTTTCTGTGTGACTTATTTCATTTAGAATCGTCGTACCTAAATCCACTCATCATGCTGCTACTAGCCTTATGACGTTGATTTCATGGCTGAGTGATATTCCATTGTACATAAGGACCACAACTTCTTTATCCATTTTTCTCTTTCCTGGGATATTTAAGGAGTAACGAAGGGGAGGTTTTTGTCAACAGAGCAGCCCTAAAGTTTGGGGTGCCTGTGTCTTGCTGATTTTTAGATTTCCCAATTTATACGCCCATGAGTGGAAGTGCCCTTTGCTCTCTAAGCTGAGTTTTTTAGACGTTTCAGGACACAGAATACATTTCTCCAGAGTGGCTGTTGGCAATTTACATCCCGCCCATCAGCGTAGCCAGGCTCCCGTTTCTCCATGGCCTGTCCTGCCTTTCTGGTTTTGACACTTTATTCAGCATGGCCCTTTTGACCGATGGGAAGCGAGACTTCTTTGTAGCGCTGATTTGTCTTTCCAGGTTGCTTGGTTGGCCAAAAAGGGCGTATGCGTTTTTTCCTGAATATATTCAGGAAAAAACGCATACGCCCTTTTTGGCCAAGGGCATCATTGTCGAGCTTTTGCCGCTTTTCCTGTGCTTTAAAGGCGATGCGAATCTCCCTCCTGAAACCCGTTTCCTGCAATTCTGCCTTGCTTTCAAATCCTCTTCGTTTCCTTCCCTCAATATATTTGTGGACGAGAGTTATCATTTATAAGTCTGCAGGTTTGTGAATTGCAGTGCCCCTGAGCTCCATTTTTCAACTCGCTTTCTTGGGAGCTGGCCGCAAAAGCGCAGGATTGCTTCAGGCACTATTCTGGTCCCGGGCGGCAGGCTGAGCCTGTGGTTAATTCTTCTTCCTGATGGGAAAATAGAGTGACCTGTGCCTGTCCCAACACCTAGAGCTAGTCTCTCATTGGTTGCCCCTCTTCCCGTTCGTCCTCAGGACAAATTGCAACCTGTACGGAACAGGAGGTTAAAGGTGCTGATTCTCCAAGGAGGGAGATTGCTAGTAAAGCAGCTGGAATGGCGAACCCGAGCACAAGGAGATGAGAAATGAGGTGCGTTTTGGAAACCTTTCCCGATCACACGGTGTACCATCTTCTGGGTTTCTCATGCATGTTTTCGATGTAGGAAGATGCCCTTGAACCTGGAGATTTGTGAACCATGGGATGGGTACCACGCAGTATTACTTTAAAGGGTCTGTGTTTCCTCACCCAACCTCACCAAACCTCTCAGCCCCAAGAGTGTCCACCCTTATGTCTCAATCAGCTCTGGGTCTAGATATGGTCAATCCAGGTGGCATCACATCCCCTGAACGAATTTTGTAAGAATTTCTCTCTCTTTCACTGTCTCTGTTTAACGGGTTTTTAAAAGTAATTGATTTTTATAATGGGGTTTAGCTGCTTTTCACTGCTGTGTTTCTGCCACTTTACACCCACTTGACTCACTTACAGAGAGATATCAATACATAGGTTTTAAGATTCTTACTAGTCAGATATATTCTTGGGTGGTGAATAGGGGGTGTTGAGTCCAATTCACTGAGCAAGGAGTAGGCCTTGTCTATTACACATTGCGTTTATGGAAAGGTATCTGAGCTAATTTGAAACCCTTGTTTTATGCATCACCCCACCTCACCTTTCCCGTTAAGCAGCCATAGTGTGTTTTCTAAGCGTGTGACTCTGTTCTGTTTTGTAATTCAGTTCAAGGGTAGCGGTTTTTACATTCCCTCTATAAGTGATATCTTATGATAAGTGTCTTTTTCTGTGTGACTTATTTCATTTAGAATCGTCGTACCTAAATCCACTCATCATGCTGCTACTAGCCTTATGACGTTGATTTCATGGCTGAGTGATATTCCATTGTACATAAGGACCACAACTTCTTTATCCATTTTTCTCTTTCCTGGGATATTTAAGGAGTAACGAAGGGGAGGTTTTTGTCAACAGAGCAGCCCTAAAGTTTGGGGTGCCTGTGTCTTGCTGATTTTTAGATTTCCCAATTTATACGCCCATGAGTGGAAGTGCCCTTTGCTCTCTAAGCTGAGTTTTTTAGACGTTTCAGGACACAGAATACATTTCTCCAGAGTGGCTGTTGGCAATTTACATCCCGCCCATCAGCGTAGCCAGGCTCCCGTTTCTCCATGGCCTGTCCTGCCTTTCTGGTTTTGACACTTTATTCAGCATGGCCCTTTTGACCGATGGGAAGCGAGACTTCTTTGTAGCGCTGAATTGCCTTTCCAGGTTGCTTGGTTGGCCAAAAAGGGCGTATGCGTTTTTTCCTGAATATATTCAGGAAAAAACGCATACGCCCTTTTTGGCCAAGGGCATCATTGTTGAAGTTTTGCCGCTTTTCCTGTGCTTTAAAGGCGATGCGAATCTCCCTCCTGAAACCCGTTTCCTGCAATTCTGCCTTGCTTTCAAATCCTCTTCGTTACCTTCCCTCAATATATTTGTGGACGAGAGTTATCATTTATAAGTCTGCAGGTTTGTGAATTGCAGTGCCCCTGAGCTCCATTTTTCAACTCGCTTTCTTGGGAGCTGGCCGCAAAAGCGCAGGATTGCTTCAGGCACTATTCTGGTCCCGGGCAGCAGGCTGAGCCTGTGGTTAATTCTTCTTCCTGATGGGAAAATAGAGTGACCTGTGCCTGTCCCAACACCTAGAGCTAGTCTCTCATTGGTTCCCCCTCTTCCCGTTCGTCCTCAGGACAAATTGCAACCTGTACGGAACAGGAGGTTAAAGGTGCTGATTCTCCAAGGAGGGAGATTGCTAGTAAAGCGGCTGGAATGGCGAACCCGAGCACAAGGAGATGAGAAATGAGGTGCGTTTTGGAAACCTTTCCCGATCACACGGTTTAACATCTTCTGGGTTTCTCATGCATGTTTTCGATGTAGGAAGATGCCCTTGAACCTGGAGATTTGGGAACCATGGGATGGGTACCACGCAGTATTACTTTAAAGGGTCTGTGTTTCCTCACCCAACCTCACCAAACCTCTCAGCCCCAAGAGTGTCCACCCTTATGTCTCAATCAGCTCTGGGTCTAGATATGGTCAATCCAGGTGGCATCACATCCCCTGAACGAATTTTGTAAGAATTTCTCTCTCTTTCACTGTCTCTGTTTAACGGGTTTTTAAAAGTAATTGATTTTTATAATGGGGTTTAGCTGCTTTTCACTGCTGTGTTTCTGCCACTTTACACCCACTTGACTCACTTACAGAGAGATATCAATACATAGGTTTTAAGATTCTTACTAGTCAGATATATTCTTGGGTGGTGAATAGGGGGTGTTGAGTCCAATTCACTGAGCAAGGAGTAGGCCTTGTCTATTACATATTGCGTTTATGGAAAGGTATCTGAGCTAATTTGAAACCCTTGTTTTATGCATCACCCCACCTCACCTTTCCCGTTAAGCAGCCATAGTGTGTTTTCTAAACGTGTGACTCTGTTCTGTTTTGTAATTCAGTTCAAGGGTAGCGGTTTTTACATTCCCTCTATAAGTGATATCTTATGATAAGTGTCTTTTTCTGTGTGACTTATTTCATTTAGAATCGTCGTACCTAAATCCACTCATCATGCTGCTACTAGCCTTATGACGTTGATTTCACGGCTGAGTGATATTCCATTGTACATAAGGACCACAACTTCTTTATCAATTTTTCTCTTTCCTGGGATATTTAAGGAGTAACGAAGTGGAGGTTTTTGTCAACAGAGCAGCCCTTAATTTTGGGGTGCCTGTGTCTTGCTGATTTTTAGATTTCCCAATTTATACGCCCATGAGTGGAAGTGCCCTTTGCTCTCTAAGCTGAGTTTTTTAGACGTTTCAGGACACAGAATACATTTCTCCAGAGTGGCTGTTGGCAATTTACATCCCGCCCATCAGCGTAGCCAGGCTCCCCTTTCTCCATGGCCTGTCCTTCCTTTCTGGTTTTGACACTTTATTCAGCATGGCCCTTGTGACCGATGGGAAGCGAGAATTCTTTGTAGCGCTGATTTGCCTTTCCAGGTTGCTTGGTTGGCCAAAAAGGGCGTATGCGTTTTTTCCTGAATATATTCAGGAAAAAACGCATACGCCCTTTTTGGCCAAGGGCATCATTGTCGAGGTTTTGCCGCTTTTCCTGTGCTTTAAAGGCAATTCGAATCTCCCTCCTGAAATCTGTTTCCTGCAATTCTGCCTTGCTTTCAAATCCTCTTCGTTTCCTTCCCTCAATATATTTGGGGACGAGAGTTATCATTTATAAGTCAGCAGGTTTGTGAATTGCAGTGCCCCTGAGCTCCATTTTTCAACTCGCTTTCTTGGGAGCTGGCCGCAAAAGCGCAGGATTGCTTCAGGCACTATTCTGGTCCCGGGCGGCAGGCTGAGCCTGTGGTTAATTCTTCTTCCTGATGGGAAAATAGAGTGACCTGTGCCTGTCCCAACACCTAGAGCTAGTCTCTCATTGGTTGCCCCTCTTCCCGTTCGTCCTCAGGACAAATTGCAACCTGTACGGAACAGGAGGTTAAAGGTGCTGATTCTCCAAGGAGGGAGATTGCTAGTAAAGCAGCTGGAATGGCGAACCCGAGCACAAGGAGATGAGAAATGAGGTGCGTTTTGGAAACCTTTCCCGATCACACGGTGTACCATCTTCTGGGTTTCTCATGCATGTTTTCGATGTAGGAAGATGCCCTTGAACCTGGAGATTTGTGAACCATGGGATGGGTACCACGCAGTATTACTTTAAAGGGTCTGTGTTTCCTCACCCAACCTCACCAAACCTCTCAGCCCCAAGAGTGTCCACCCTTATGTCTCAATCAGCTCTGGGTCTAGATATGGTCAATCCAGGTGGCATCACATCCCCTGAACGAATTTTGTAAGAATTTCTCTCTCTTTCACTGTCTCTGTTTAACGGGTTTTTAAAAGTAATTGATTTTTATAATGGGGTTTAGCTGCTTTTCACTGCTGTGTTTCTGCCACTTTACACCCACTTGACTCACTTACAGAGAGATATCAATACATAGGTTTTAAGATTCTTACTAGTCAGATATATTCTTGGGTGGTGAATAGGGGGTGTTGAGTCCAATTCACTGAGCAAGGAGTAGGCCTTGTCTATTACACATTGCGTTTATGGAAAGGTATCTGAGCTAATTTGAAACCCTTGTTTTATGCATCACCCCACCTCACCTTTCCCGTTAAGCAGCCATAGTGTGTTTTCTAAGCGTGTGACTCTGTTCTGTTTTGTAATTCAGTTCAAGGGTAGCGGTTTTTACATTCCCTCTATAAGTGATATCTTATGATAAGTGTCTTTTTCTGTGTGACTTATTTCATTTAGAATCGTCGTACCTAAATCCACTCATCATGCTGCTACTAGCCTTATGACGTTGATTTCATGGCTGAGTGATATTCCATTGTACATAAGGACCACAACTTCTTTATCCATTTTTCTCTTTCCTGGGATATTTAAGGAGTAACGAAGGGGAGGTTTTTGTCAACAGAGCAGCCCTAAAGTTTGGGGTGCCTGTGTCTTGCTGATTTTTAGATTTCCCAATTTATACGCCCATGAGTGGAAGTGCCCTTTGCTCTCTAAGCTGAGTTTTTTAGACGTTTCAGGACACAGAATACATTTCTCCAGAGTGGCTGTTGGCAATTTACATCCCGCCCATCAGCGTAGCCAGGCTCCCGTTTCTCCATGGCCTGTCCTGCCTTTCTGGTTTTGACACTTTATTCAGCATGGCCCTTTTGACCGATGGGAAGCGAGACTTCTTTGTAGCGCTGATTTGCCTTTCCAGGTTGCTTGGTTGGCCAAAAAGGGCATCATTGTTGAAGTTTTGCCGCTTTTCCTGTGCTTTAAAGGCGATGCGAATCTCCCTCCTGAAACCCGTTTCCTGCAATTCTGCCTTGCTTTCAAATCCTCTTCGTTACCTTCCCTCAATATATTTGTGGACGAGAGTTATCATTTATAAGTCTGCAGGTTTGTGAATTGCAGTGCCCCTGAGCTCCATTTTTCAACTCGCTTTCTTGGGAGCTGGCCGCAAAAGCGCAGGATTGCTTCAGGCACTATTCTGGTCCCGGGCAGCAGGCTGAGCCTGTGGTTAATTCTTCTTCCTGATGGGAAAATAGAGTGACCTGTGCCTGTCCCAACACCTAGAGCTAGTCTCTCATTGGTTCCCCCTCTTCCCGTTCGTCCTCAGGACAAATTGCAACCTGTACGGAACAGGAGGTTAAAGGTGCTGATTCTCCAAGGAGGGAGATTGCTAGTAAAGCGGCTGGAATGGCGAACCCGAGCACAAGGAGATGAGAAATGAGGTGCGTTTTGGAAACCTTTCCCGATCACACGGTTTAACATCTTCTGGGTTTCTCATGCATGTTTTCGATGTAGGAAGATGCCCTTGAACCTGGAGATTTGGGAACCATGGGATGGGTACCACGCAGTATTACTTTAAAGGGTCTGTGTTTCCTCACCCAACCTCACCAAACCTCTCAGCCCCAAGAGTGTCCACCCTTATGTCTCAATCAGCTCTGGGTCTAGATATGGTCAATCCAGGTGGCATCACAGCCCCTGAACGAATTTTGTAAGAATTTCTCTCTCTTTCACTGTCTCTGTTTAACGGGTTTTTAAAAGTAATTGATTTTTATAATGGGGTTTAGCTGCTTTTCACTGCTGTGTTTCTGCCACTTTACACCCACTTGACTCACTTACAGAGAGATATCAATACATAGGTTTTAAGATTCTTACTAGTCAGATATATTCTTGGGTGGTGAATAGGGGGTGTTGAGTCCAATTCACTGAGCAAGGAGTAGGCCTTGTCTATTACATATTGCGTTTATGGAAAGGTATCTGAGCTAATTTGAAACCCTTGTTTTATGCATCACACCACCTCACCTTTCCCGTTAAGCAGCCATAGTGTGTTTTCTAAACGTGTGACTCTGTTCTGTTTTGTAATTCAGTTCAAGGGTAGCGGTTTTTACATTCCCTCTATAAGTGATATCTTATGATAAGTGTCTTTTTCTGTGTGACTTATTTCACTTAGATTCGTCGTACCTAAATCCACTCATCATGCTGCTACTAGCCTTATGACGTTGATTTCATGGCTGAGTGATATTCCATTGTACATAAGGACCACAACTTCTTTATCCATTTTTCTCTTTCCTGGGATATTTAAGGTGTAACGAAGTGGAGGTTCTTGTCAACAGAGCAGCCTGAAACTTTGGGGTGCCTGTGTCTTGCTGAATTTTAGTTTTCCCAATTTATACGCCCATGAGTGGAAGTGCCCTATGCTCTCTAAGCTGAGTTTTTTAGAAGTTTCAGGACACACAGTACACTTCTCCAGAGTGGCTGTTGCCAATTTACATCCCGCCCACCAGAGTAACCAGGCTCCCGTTTCTCCATGGCCTGTCCTGCCTTTCTGGTTTTGACACTTTATTCAGCATGGCCCTTTTGACCAATGGGAAGCGAGACTTCTTTGTAGCGCTGATTTGCCTTTCCAGGTTGCTTGGTTGGCTAAAAAGGGCGTATGCGTTTTTTCCTGAATATATTCAGGAAAAAACGCATACGCCCTTTTTGGCCAAGTGCATCATTGTCGAGGTTTTGCCGCTTTTCCTGTGCTTTAAAGGCGATGCGAATCTCCCTCCTGAAACCCGTTTCCTGCAATTCTGCCTTGCTTTCAAATCCTCTTCGTTACCTTCCCTCAATATATTTGTGGAGGAGAGTTATCATTTATAAGTCTGCAGGTTTGTGAATTGCAGTGCCCCTGAGCTCCATTTTTCAACTCGCTTTCTTGGGAGCTGGCCGCAAAAGTGCAGGATTGCTTCAGGCCCTATTCTGGTCCCGGGCGGCAGGCTGAGCCTGTGGTTAATTCTTCTTCTTGATGGGAAAATAGAGTGACCTGTGCCTGTCCCAACACCTAGAGCTAGTCTCTCATTGGTTCCCCCTCTTCCCGTTCATCCTCAGGACAAATTGCAACCTGTACGGAACAGGAGGTTAAAGGTGCTGATTCTCCAAGGAGGGAGATTGCTAGTAAAGCGGCTGGAATGGCGAACCCGAGCACAAGGAGATGAGAAATGAGGTGCGTTTTGGAAACCTTTCCCGATCACACGGTGTACCATCTTCTGGGTTTCTCATGCATGTTTTCGATGTAGGAAGATGCCCTTGAACCTGGAGATTTGGGACCCATGGGATGGGTACCACGCAGTATTACTTTAAAGGTTCTGCGTTTCCTCACCCAACCTCACCACACCTCTCAGCCCCAAGAGTGTCCACCCTTATGTCTCAATCAGCTGTGGGTCTCGATATGGTCAATCCACGTGGCATCAGAGCCCCTGAACGAATTTTGTAAGAATTTCTCTCTCTTTCACTGTCTCTGTTTCACGGGTTTTTAAAAGTAATTGATTTTTATAATGGGGTTTAGCTGCTTTTCACTGCTGTGTTTCTGCCGCTTTACACCCACTTGACTCACTTACAGAGAGATATCAATACATAGGTTTCAAGATTCTTACTAGTCAGATATATTCTTGGGCGGTGAATAGGGGGTGTTGAGTCCAATTCACTGAGCAAGGAGTAGGCCTTGTCTATTACATATTGGGTTTATGGAACGGTATCTGAGCTAATTTGAAACCCTTGTTTTATGCATCACGCCACCTCACCTTTCCCGTTAAGCAGCCATAGTGTGTTTTCTAAACGTGTGACTCTGTTCTGTTTTGTAATTCAGTTCAAGGGTAGCGGTTTTTACATTCCCTCTATAAGTGATATCTTATGATAAGTGGCTCTTTCTGTGTGACTTATTTCACTTAGAATCGTCGTACCTAAATCCACTCATCATGCTGCTACTAGCCTTATGACGTTGATTTCATGGCGTAGTGATATTCCATTGTACATAAGGACCACAACTTCTTTATCAATTTTTCTCTTTCTTGGGATATTTAAGGTGTAACGAAGTGGAGGTTTTTTTTCAACAGAGCAGCCCTAAACTTTGGGGTGCCTGTGTCTTGCTGATTTTTAGTTTTCTCAATTTATACGCCCATGAGTGGAAGTGCCCTATGCTCTCTAAGCTGAGTTTTTTAGACGTTTCAGGACACACAGTACACTTCTCCAGAGTGGCTGTTGGCAATTTACATCCCGCCCACCAGCGTAGCCAGGCTCCCGTTTCTCCATGGCCTGTCCTACCTTTCTGGTTTTGACACTTTATTCAGCATGGCCCTTTTGACCAATGGGAAGCGAGACTTCTTTGTAGCGCTGATTTGCCTTTCCAGGTTGCTTGGTTGGCCAAAAAGGGCGTATGCGTTTTTTCCAGAATATATTCAGGAAAAAACGCATACGCCCTTTTTGGCCAAGGGCATCATTGTCGAGGTTTTGCCGCTTTTCATGTGCTTTAAAGGCGATGCGAATCTCCCTCCTGAAACCCGTTTCCTGCAATTCTGCCTTGCTTTCAAATCCTCTTCGTTACCTTCCCTCAATATATTTGTGGACGAGAGTTATCATTTATAAGTCTGCAGGTTTGTGAATTGCAGTGCCCCTGAGCTCCATTTTTCAACTCGCTTTCTTGGGAGCTGGCCGCAAAAGCGCAGGATTGCTTCAGGCACTATTCTGGTCCCGGGCGGCAGGCTGAGCCTGTGGTTAATTCTTCTTCCTGATGGGAAAATAGAGTGACCTGTGCCTGTCCCAACACCTAGAGCTAGTCTCTCATTGGTTCCCCCTCTTCCCGTTCGTCCTCAGGACAAATTGCAACCTGTACGGAACAGGAGGTTAAAGGTGCTGATTCTCCAAGGAGGGAGATTGCTAGTAAAGCGGCTGGAATGGCGAACCCGAGCACAAGGAGATGAGAAATGAGGTGCGTTTTGGAAACCTTTCCCGATCACACGGTTTACCATCTTCTGGGTTTCTCATGCATGTTTTCGATGTAGGAAGATGCCCTTGAACCTGGAGATTTGTGAACCATGGGATGGGTACCACGCAGTATTACTTTAAAGGGTCTGTGTTTCCTCACCCAACCTCACCAAACCTCTCAGCCCCAAGAGTGTCCACCCTTATGTCTCAATCAGCTGTGGGTCTCGATATGGTCAATCCAGGTGGCATCACAGCCCCTGAACGAATTTTGTAAGAATTTCTCTCTCTTTCACTGTCTCTGTTTAACGGGTTTTTAAAAGTAATTGATTTTTATAATGGGGTTTAGCTGCTTTTCACTGCTGTGTTTCTGCCACTTTACACCCACTTGACTCACTTACAGAGAGATATCAATACATAGGTTTTAAGATTCTTACTAGTCAGATATATTCTTGGGTGGTGAATAGGGGGTGTTGAGTCCAATTCACTGAGCAAGGAGTAGGCCTTGTCTATTACATATTGCGTTTATGGAAAGGTATCTGAGCTAATTTGAAACCCTTGTTTTATGCATCACCCCACCTCACCTTTCCCGTTAAGCAGCCATAGTGTGTTTTCTAAGCGTGTGACTCTGTTCTGTTTTGTAATTCAGTTCAAGGGTAGCGGTTTTTACATTCCCTCTATAAGTGATATCTTATGATAAGTGTCTTTTTCTGTGTGACTTATTTCATTTAGAATCGTCGTACCTAAATCCACTCATCATGCTGCTACTAGCCTTATGACGTTGATTTCATGGCTGAGTGATATTCCATTGTACATAAGGACCACAACTTCTTTATCCATTTTTCTCTCTCCTGGGATATTTAAGGAGTAACGAAGGGGAGGTTTTTGTCAACAGAGCAGCCCTAAAGTTTGGGGTGCCTGTGTCTTGCTGATTTTTAGATTTCCCAATTTATACGCCCATGAGTGGAAGTGCCCTTTGCTCTCTAAGCTGAGTTTTTTAGACGTTTCAGGACACAGAATACATTTCTCCAGAGTGGCTGTTGGCAATTTACATCCCGCCCATCAGAGTAGCCAGGCTCCCGTTTCTCCATGGCCTGTCCTGCCTTTCTGGTTTTGACACTTTATTCAGCATGGCCCTTTTGACCGATGGGAAGCGAGACTTCTTTGTAGCGCTGATTTGCCTTTCCAGGTTGCTTGGTTGGCCAAAAAGGGCGTATGCGTTTTTTCCTGAATATATTCAGGAAAAAACGCATACGCCCTTTTTGGCCAAGGGCATCATTGTCGAAGTTTTGCCGCTTTTCCTGTGCTTTAAAGGCGATGCGAATCTCCCTCCTGAAACCCGTTTCCTGCAATTCTGCCTTGCTTTCAAATCCTCTTCGTTACCTTCCCTCAATATATTTGTGGACGAGAGTTATCATTTATAAGTCTGCAGGTTTGTGAATTGCAGTGCCCCTGAGCTCCATGTTTCAACTCGCTTTCTTGGGAGCTGGCCGCAAAAGCACAGGATTGCTTCAGGCACTATTCTGGTCCCGGGCGGCAGGCTGAGCCTGTGGTTAATTCTTCTTCCTGATGGGAAAATAGAGTGACCTGTGCCTGTCCCAACACCTAGAGCTAGTCTCTCATTGGTTCCCCCTCTTCCCGTTCGTCCTCAGGACAAATTGCAACCTGTACGGAACAGGAGGTTAAAGGTGCTGATTCTCCAAGGAGGGAGATTGCTAGTAAAGCGGCTGGAATGGCGAACCCGAGCACAAGGAGATGAGAAATGAGGTGCGTTTTGGAAACCTTTCCCGATCACACGGTTTACCATCTTCTGGGTTTCTCATGCATGTTTTCGATGTAGGAAGATGCCCTTGAACCTGGAGATTTGGGAACCATGGGATGGGTACCACGCAGTATTACTTTAAAGGGTCTGTGTTTCCTCACCCAACCTCACCAAACCTCTCAGCCCCAAGAGTGTCCACCCTTATGTCTCAATCAGCTCTGGGTCTAGATATGGTCAATCCAGGTGGCATCACAGCCCCTGAACGAATTTTGGAAGAATTTCTCTCTCTTTCACTGTCTCTGTTTCACGGGTTTTTAAAAGTAATTGATTTTTATAATGGGGTTTAGCTGCTTTTCACTGCTGTGTTTCTGCCACTTTACACCCACTTGACTCACTTACAGAGAGATATCAATACATAGGTTTTAAGATTCTTACTAGTCAGATATATTCTTGGGTGGTGAATAGGGGGTGTTGAGTCCAATTCACTGAGCAAGGAGTAGGCCTTGTCTATTACATATTGCGTTTATGGAAAGGTATCTGAGCTAATTTGAAACCCTTGTTTTATGCATCACCCCACCTCACCTTTCCCGTTAAGCAGCCATAGTGTGTTTTCTAAGCGTGTGACTCTGTTCTGTTTTGTAATTCAGTTCAAGGGTAGCGGTTTTTACATTCCCTCTATAAGTGATATCTTATGATAAGTGTCTTTTTCTGTGTGACTTATTTCATTTAGAATCGTCGTACCTAAATCCACTCATCATGCTGCTACTAGCCTTATGACGTTGATTTCATGGCTGAGTGATATTCCATTGTACATAAGGACCACAACTTCTTTATCCATTTTTCTCTTTCCTGGGATATTTAAGGAGTAACGAAGGGGAGGTTTTTGTCAACAGAGCAGCCCTAAAGTTTGGGGTGCCTGTGTCTTGCTGATTTTTAGATTTCCCAATTTATACGCCCATGAGTGGAAGTGCCCTTTGCTCTCTAAGCTGAGTTTTTTAGACGTTTCAGGACACAAAATACATTTCTCCAGAGTGGCTATTGGCAATTTACATCGCGCCCATCAGCGTAGCCAGGCTCCCGTTTCTCCATGGCCTGTCCTGCCTTTCTGGTTTTGACACTTTATTCAGCATGGCCCTTTTGACCGATGGGAAGCGAGACTTCTTTGTAGCGCTGATTTGCCTTTCCAGGTTGCTTGGTTGGCCAAAAAGGGCGTATGCGTTTTTTCCTGAATATATTCAGGAAAAAACGCATACGCCCTTTTTGGCCAAGGGCATCATTGTCGAGCTTTTGCCACTTTTCCTGTGCTTTAAAGGCGATGCGAATCTCCCTCCTGAAACCCGTTTCCTGCAATTCTGCCTTGCTTTCAAATCCTCTTCGTTACCTTCCCTCAATATATTTGTGGAGGAGAGTTATCATTTATAAGTCTGCAGGTTTGTGAATTGCAGTGCCCCTGAGCTCCATTTTTCAACTCGCTTTCTTGGGAGCTGGCCGCAAAAGCGCTGGATTGCTTCAGGCCCTATTCTGGTCCCGGGCGGCAGGCTGAGCCTGTGGTTAATTCTTCTTCCTGATGGGAAAATAGAGTGACCTGTGCCTGTCCCAACACCTAGAGCTAGTTTCTCATTGGTTCCCCCTCTTCCCGTTCATCCTCAGGACAAATTGCAACCTGTACGGAACAGGAGGTTAAAGGTGCTGATTCTCCAAGGAGGGAGATTGCTAGTAAAGCGGCTGGAATGGCGAACCCGAGCACAAGGAGATGAGAAATGAGGTGCGTTTTGGAAACCTTTCCCGATCACACGGTTTACCATCTTCTGGGTTTCTCATGCATGTTTTCGATGTAGGAAGATGCCCTTGAACCTGGAGATTTGGGACCCATGGGATGGGTACCACGCAGTATTACTTTAAAGGGTCTGTGTTTCCTCACCCACACTCACCACACCTCTCAGCCCCAAGAGTGTCCACCCTTATGTCTCAATCAGCTGTGGGTCTCGATATGGTCAATCCAGGTGGCATCACAGCCCCTGAACGAATTTTGTAAGAATTTCTCTCTCTTTCACTGTCTCTGTTTCACGGGTTTTTAAAAGTAATTGATTTTTATAATGGGGTTTAGCTGCTTTTCACTGCTGTGTTTCTGCCGCTTTACACCCACTTGACTCACTTACAGAGAGATATCAATACATAGGTTTCAAGATTCTTACTAGTCAGATATATTCTTGGGCGGTGAATAGGGGGTGTTGAGTCCAATTCACTGAGCAAGGAGTAGGCCTTGTCTATTACATATTGGGTTTATGGAACGGTATCTGAGCTAATTTGAAACCCTTGTTTTATGCATCACCCCACCTCACCTTTCTCGTTAAGCAGCCATAGTGTGTTTTCTAAACGTGTGACTCTGTTCTGTTTTGTAATTCAGTTCAAGGGTAGCGGTTTTTACATTCCCTCTATAAGTGATATCTTATGATAAGTGGCTCTTTCTGTGTGACTTATTTCACTTAGGATCGTCGTACCTAAATCCACTCATCATGCTGCTACTAGCCTTATGACGTTGATTTCATGGCGTAGTGATATTCCATTGTACATAAGGACCACAACTTCTTTATCAATTTTTCTCTTTCTTGGGATATTTAAGGTGTAACGAAGTGGAGGTTTTTGTCAACAGAGCAGCCCTAAACTTTGGGGTGCCTGTGTCTTGCTGATTTTTAGTTTTCTCAATTTATACGCCCATGAGTGGAAGTGCCCTATGCTCTCTAAGCTGAGTTTTTTAGACGTTTCAGGACACACAGTACACTTCTCCAGAGTGGCTGTTGGCAATTTACATCCCGCCCACCAGCGTAGCCAGGCTCCCGTTTCTCCATGGCCTGTCCTACCTTTCTGGTTTTGACACTTTATTCAGCATGGCCCTTTTGACCAATGGGAAGCGAGACTTCTTTGTAGCGCTGATTTGCCTTTCCAGGTTGCTTGGTTGGCCAAAAAGGGCGTATGCGTTTTTTCCTGAATATATTCAGGAAAAAACGCATACGCCCTTTTTGGCCAAGGGCATCATTGTCGAGGTTTTGCCGCTTTTCATGTGCTTTAACGGCGATGCGAATCTCCCTCCTGAAACCCGTTTCCTGCAATTCTACCTTGCTTTCAAATCCTCTTCGTTACTTTCCCTCAATATATTTGTGGACGAGAGTTATCATTTATAAGTCTGCAGGTTTGTGAATTGCAGTGCCCCTGAGCTCCATTTTTCAACTCGCTTTCTTGGGAGCTGGCCGCAAAAGCGCTGGATTGCTTCAGGCCCTATTCTGGTCCCGGGTGGCAGGCTGAGCCTGTGGTTAATTCTTCTTCCTGATGGGAAAATAGAGTGACCTGTGCCTGTCCCAACACCTAGAGCTAGTTTCTCATTGGTTCCCCCTCTTCCCGTTCATCCTCAGGACAAATTGCAACCTGTACGGAACAGGAGGTTAAAGGTGCTGATTCTCCAAGGAGGGAGATTGCTAGTAAAGCGGCTGGAATGGCGAACCCGAGCACAAGGAGATGAGAAATGAGGTGCGTTTTGGAAACCTTTCCCGATCACACGGTTTACCATCTTCTGGGTTTCTCATGCATGTTTTCGATGTAGGAAGATGCCCTTGAACCTGGAGATTGGGGAACCATGGGATGGGTACCACGCAGTATTACTTTAAAGGGTCTGTGTTTCCTCACCCAACCTCACCAAACCTCTCAGCCCCAAGAGTGTCCACCCTTATGTCTCAATCAGCTCTGGGTCTAGATATGGTCAATCCAGGTGGCATCACAGCCCCTGAACGAATTTTGTAAGAATTTCTCTCTTTCACTGTCTCTGTTTAACGGGTTTTTAAAAGTAATTAATTTTTATAATGGGGTTTAGCTGCTTTTCACTGCTGTGTTTCTGCCACTTTACACCCACTTGACTCACTTACAGAGAGATATCAATACATAGGTTTTAAGATTCTTACTAGTCAGATATATTCTTGGGTGGTGAATAGGGGGTGTTGAGTCCAATTCACTGAGCAAGGAGTAGGCCTTGTCTATTACATATTGCGTTTATGGAAAGGTATCTGAGCTAATTTGAAACCCTTGTTTTATGCATCACCCCACCTCACCTTTCCCGTTAAGCAGCCATAGTGTGTTTTCTAAGCGTGTGACTCTGTTCTGTTTTGTAATTCAGTTCAAGGGTAGCGGTTTTTACATTCCCTCTATAAGTGATATCTTATGATAAGTGTCTTTTTCTGTGTGACTTATTTCATTTAGAATCGTCGTACCTAAATCCACTCATCATGCTGCTACTAGCCTTATGACGTTGATTTCACGGCTGAGTGATATTCCATTGTACATAAGGACCACAACTTCTTTATCCATTTTTCTCTTTCCTGGGATATTTAAGGAGTAACGAAGGGGAGGTTTTTGTCAACAGAGCAGCCCTAAAGTTTGGGGTGCCTGTGTCTTGCTGATTTTTAGATTTCCCAATTTATACGCCCATGAGTGGAAGTGCCCTTTGCTCTCTAAGCTGAGTTTTTTAGACGTTTCAGGACACAGAATACATTTCTCCAGAGTGGCTGTTGGCAATTTACATCCCGCCCATCAGCGTAGCCAGGCTCCCGTTTCTCCATGGCCTGTCCTGCCTTTCTGGTTTTGACACTTTATTCAGCATGGCCCTTTTGACCGATGGGAAGCGAGACTTCTTTGTAGCGCTGATTTGCCTTTCCAGGTTGCTTGGTTGGCCAAAAAGGGCGTATGCGTTTTTTCCTGAATATATTCAGGAAAAAACGCATACGCCCTTTTTGGCAAAGGGCATCATTGTCGAGGTTTTGCCGCTTTTCCTGTGCTTTAAAGGCGATGCGAATCTCCCTCCTGAAACCCGTTTCCTGCAATTCTGCCTTGCTTTCAAATCCTCTTCGTTACCTTCCCTCAATATATTTGTGGACGAGAGTTATCATTTATAAGTCTGCAGGTTTGTGAATTGCAGTGCCCCTGAGCTCCATTTTTCAACTCGCTTTCTTGGGAGCTGGCCGCAAAAGCGCAGGATTGCTTCAGGCACTATTCTGGTCCCGGGCGGCAGGCTGAGCCTGTGGTTAATTCTTCTTCCTGATGGGAAAATAGAGTGACCTGTCCCTGTCCCAACACCTAGAGCTAGTCTCTCATTGGTTCCCCCTCTTCCCGTTCGTCCTCAGGACAAATTGCAACCTGTACGGAACAGGAGGTTAAAGGTGCTGATTCTCCAAGGAGGGAGATTGCTAGTAAAGCGGCTGGAATGGCGAACCCGAGCACAAGGAGATGAGAAATGAGGTGCGTTTTGGAAACCTTTCCCGATCACACGGTTTACCATCTTCTGGGTTTCTCATGCATGTTTTCGATGTAGGAAGATGCCCTTGAACCTGGAGATTTGGGAACCATGGGATGGGTACCACGCAGTATTACTTTAAAGGGTCTGTGTTTCCTCACCCAACCTCACCAAACCTCTCAGCCCCAAGAGTGTCCACCCTTATGTCTCAATCAGCTCTGGGTCTAGATATGGTCAATCCAGGTGGCATCACATCCCCTGAACGAATTTTGTAAGAATTTCTCTCTTTCACTGTCTCTGTTTAACGGGTTTTTAAAAGTAATTGATTTTTATAATGGGGTTTAGCTGCTTTTCACTGCTGTGTTTCTGCCACTTTACACCCACTTGACTCACTTACAGAGAGATATCAATACATAGGTTTTAAGATTCTTACTAGTCAGATATATTCTTGGGTGGTGAATAGGGGGTGTTGAGTCCAATTCACTGAGCAAGGAGTAGGCCTTGTCTATTACATATTGCGTTTATGGAAAGGTATCTGAGCTAATTTGAAACCCTTGTTTTATGCATCACCCCACCTCACCTTTCCCGTTAAGCAGCCATAGTGTGTTTTCTAAGCGTGTGACTCTGTTCTGTTTTGTAATTCAGTTCAAGGGTAGCGGTTTTTACATTCCCTCTATAAGTGATATCTTATGATAAGTGTCTTTTTCTGTGTGACTTATTTCATTTAGAATCGTCGTACCTAAATCCACTCATCATGCTGCTACTAGCCTTATGACGTTGATTTCATGGCTGAGTGATATTCCATTGTACATAAAGACCACAACTTCTTTATCCATTTTTCTCTTTCCTGGGATATTTAAGGAGTAACGAAGGGGAGGTTTTTGTCAACAGAGCAGCCCTAAAGTTTGGGGTGCCTGTGTCTTGCTGATTTTTAGATTTCCCAATTTATACGCCCATGAGTGGAAGTGCCCTTTGCTCTCTAAGCTGAGTTTTTTAGACGTTTCAGGACACAGAATACATTTCTCCAGAGTGGCTGTTGGCAATTTACATCCCGCCCATCAGCGTAGCCAGGCTCCGGTTTCTCCATGGCCTGTCCTGCCTTTCTGGTTTTGACACTTTATTCAGCATGGCCCTTTTGACCGATGGGAAGCGAGACTTCTTTGTAGCGCTGATTTGCCTTTCCAGGTTGCTTGGTTGGCCAAAAAGGGCGTATGCGTTTTTTCCTGAATATATTCAGGAAAAAACGCATACGCCCTTTTTGGCCAAGGGCATCATTGTTGAAGTTTTGCCGCTTTTCCTGTGCTTTAAAGGCGATGCGAATCTCCCTCCTGAAACCCGTTTCCTGCAATTCTGCCTTGCTTTCAAATCCTCTTCGTTACCTTCCCTCAATATATTTGTGGACGAGAGTTATCATTTATAAGTCTGCAGGTTTGTGAATTGCAGTGCCCCTGAGCTCCATTTTTCAACTCGCTTTCTTGGGAGCTGGCCGCAAAAGCGCAGGATTGCTTCAGGCACTATTCTGGTCCCGGGCGGCAGGCTGAGCCTGTGGTTAATTCTTCTTCCTGATGGGAAAATAGAGTGACCTGTGCCTGTCCCAACACCTAGAGCTAGTCTCTCATTGGTTCCCCCTCTTCCCGTTCGTCCTCAGGACAAATTGCAACCTGTACGGAACAGGAGGTTAAAGGTGCTGATTCTCCAAGGAGGGAGATTGCTAGTAAAGCGGCTGGAATGGCGAACCCGAGCACAAGGAGATGAGAAATGAGGTGCGTTTTGGAAACCTTTCCCGATCACACGGTTTAACATCTTCTGGGTTTCTCATGCATGTTTTCGATGTAGGAAGATGCCCTTGAACCTGGAGATTTGGGAACCATGGGATGGGTACCACGCAGTATTACTTTAAAGGGTCTGTGTTTCCTCACCCAACCTCACCAAACCTCTCAGCCCCAAGAGTGTCCACCCTTATGTCTCAATCAGCTCTGGGTCTAGATATGGTCAATCCAGGTGGCATCCCATCCCCTGAACGAATTTTGTAAGAATTTCTCTCTCTTTCACTGTCTCTGTTTAACGGGTTTTTAAAAGTAATTGATTTTTATAATGGGGTTTAGCTGCTTTTCACTGCTGTGTTTCTGCCACTTTACACCCACTTGACTCACTTACAGAGAGATATCAATACATAGGTTTTAAGATTCTTACTAGTCAGATATATTCTTGGGTGGTGAATAGGGGGTGTTGAGTCCAATTCACTGAGCAAGGAGTAGGCCTTGTCTATTACATATTGCGTTTATGGAAAGGTATCTGAGCTAATTTGAAACCCTTGTTTTATGCATCACCCCACCTCACCTTTCCCGTTAAGCAGCCATAGTGTGTTTTCTAAACGTGTGACTCTGTTCTGTTTTGTAATTCAGTTCAAGGGTAGCGGTTTTTACATTCCCTCTATAAGTGATATCTTATGATAAGTGTCTTTTTCTGTGTGACTTATTTCATTTAGAATCGTCGTACCTAAATCCACTCATCATGCTGCTACTAGCCTTATGACGTTGATTTCACGGCTGAGTGATATTCCATTGTACATAAGGACCACAACTTCTTTATCAATTTTTCTCTTTCCTGGGATATTTAAGGAGTAACGAAGGGGAGGTTTTTGTCAACAGAGCAGCCCTAAAGTTTGGGGTGCCTGTGTCTTGCTGATTTTTAGATTTCCCAATTTATACGCCCATGAGTGGAAGTGCCCTTTGCTCTCTAAGCTGAGTTTTTTAGACGTTTCAGGACACAGAATACATTTCTCCAGAGTGGCTATTGGCAACTTACATCCCGCCCATCAGCGTAGCCAGGCTCCCGTTTCTCCATGGCCTGTCCTGCCTTTCTGGTTTTGACACTTTATTCAGCATGGCCCTTTTGACCGATGGGAAGCGAGACTTCTTTGTAGCGCTGATTTGCCTTTCCAGTTTGCTTGGTTGGCCAAAAAGGGAGTATGCGTTTTTTCCTGAATATATTCAGGAAAAAACGCATCCGCCCTTTTTGGCCAAGGGCATCATTGTCTAGGTTTTGCCGCTTTTCCTGTGCTTTAAAGGCGATGCGAATCTCCCTCCTGAAACCCGTTTCCTGCAATTCTGCCTTGCTTTCAAATCCTCTTCGTTACCTTCCCTCAATATATTTGTGGACGAGAGTTATCATTTATAAGTCTGCAGGTTTGTGAATTGCAGTGCCCCTGAGCTCCATTTTTCAACTCGCTTTCTTGGGAGCTGGCCGCAAAAGCGCAGGATTGCTTCAGGCACTATTCTGGTCCCGGGCGGCAGGCTGAGCCTGTGGTTAATTCTTCTTCCTGATGGGAAAATAGAGTGACCTGTGCCTGTCCCAACACCTAGAGCTAGTCTCTCATTGGTTCCCCCTCTTCCCGTTCGTCCTCAGGACAAATTGCAACCTGTACGGAACAGGAGGTTAAAGGTGCTGATTCTCCAAGGAGGGAGATTGCTAGTAAAGCGGCTGGAATGGCGAACCCGAGCACAAGGAGATGAGAAATGAGGTGCGTTTTGGAAACCTTTCCCGATCACACGGTTTACCATCTTCTGGGTTTCTCATGCATGTTTTCGATGTAGGAAGATGCCCTTGAACCTGGAGATTTGGGAACCATGGGATGGGTACCACGCAGTATTACTTTAAAGGGTCTGTGTTTCCTCACCCAACCTCACCAAACCTCTCAGCCCCAAGAGTGTCCACCCTTATGTCTCAATCAGCTCTGGGTCTAGATATGGTCAATCCAGGTGGCATCACATCCCCTGAACGAATTTTGTAAGAATTTCTCTCTTTCACTGTCTCTGTTTAACGGGTTTTTAAAAGTAATTGATTTTTATAATGGGGTTTAGCTGCTTTTCACTGCTGTGTTTCTGCCACTTTACACCCACTTGACTCACTTACAGAGAGATATCAATACATAGGTTTTAAGATTCTTACTAGTCAGATATATTCTTGGGTGGTGAATAGGGGGTGTTGAGTCCAATTCACTGAGCAAGGAGTAGGCCTTGTCTATTACATATTGCGTTTATGGAAAGGTATCTGAGCTAATTTGAAACCCTTGTTTTATGCATCACCCCACCTCACCTTTCCCGTTAAGCAGCCATAGTGTGTTTTCTAAGCGTGTGACTCTGTTCTGTTTTGTAATTCAGTTCAAGGGTAGCGGTTTTTACATTCCCTCTATAAGTGATATCTTATGATAAGTGTCTTTTTCTGTGTGACTTATTTCATTTAGAATCGTCGTACCTAAATCCACTCATCATGCTGCTACTAGCCTTATGACGTTGATTTCATGGCTGAGTGATATTCCATTGTACATAAAGACCACAACTTCTTTATCCATTTTTCTCTTTCCTGGGATATTTAAGGAGTAACGAAGGGGAGGTTTTTGTCAACAGAGCAGCCCTAAAGTTTGGGGTGCCTGTGTCTTGCTGATTTTTAGATTTCCCAATTTATACGCCCATGAGTGGAAGTGCCCTTTGCTCTCTAAGCTGAGTTTTTTAGACGTTTCAGGACACAGAATACATTTCTCCAGAGTGGCTGTTGGCAATTTACATCCCGCCCATCAGCGTAGCCAGGCTCCGGTTTCTCCATGGCCTGTCCTGCCTTTCTGGTTTTGACACTTTATTCAGCATGGCCCTTTTGACCGATGGGAAGCGAGACTTCTTTGTAGCGCTGATTTGCCTTTCCAGGTTGCTTGGTTGGCCAAAAAGGGCGTATGCGTTTTTTCCTGAATATATTCAGGAAAAAACGCATACGCCCTTTTTGGCCAAGGGCATCATTGTTGAAGTTTTGCCGCTTTTCCTGTGCTTTAAAGGCGATGCGAATCTCCCTCCTGAAACCCGTTTCCTGCAATTCTGCCTTGCTTTCAAATCCTCTTCGTTACCTTCCCTCAATATATTTGTGGACGAGAGTTATCATTTATAAGTCTGCAGGTTTGTGAATTGCAGTGCCCCTGAGCTCCATTTTTCAACTCGCTTTCTTGGGAGCTGGCCGCAAAAGCGCAGGATTGCTTCAGGCACTATTCTGGTCCCGGGCGGCAGGCTGAGCCTGTGGTTAATTCTTCTTCCTGATGGGAAAATAGAGTGACCTGTGCCTGTCCCAACACCTAGAGCTAGTCTCTCATTGGTTCCCCCTCTTCCCGTTCGTCCTCAGGACAAATTGCAACCTGTACGGAACAGGAGGTTAAAGGTGCTGATTCTCCAAGGAGGGAGATTGCTAGTAAAGCGGCTGGAATGGCGAACCCGAGCACAAGGAGATGAGAAATGAGGTGCGTTTTGGAAACCTTTCCCGATCACACGGTTTAACATCTTCTGGGTTTCTCATGCATGTTTTCGATGTAGGAAGATGCCCTTGAACCTGGAGATTTGGGAACCATGGGATGGGTACCACGCAGTATTACTTTAAAGGGTCTGTGTTTCCTCACCCAACCTCACCAAACCTCTCAGCCCCAAGAGTGTCCACCCTTATGTCTCAATCAGCTCTGGGTCTAGATATGGTCAATCCAGGTGGCATCCCATCCCCTGAACGAATTTTGTAAGAATTTCTCTCTCTTTCACTGTCTCTGTTTAACGGGTTTTTAAAAGTAATTAATTTTTATAATGGGGTTTAGCTGCTTTTCACTGCTGTGTTTCTGCCACTTTACACCCACTTGACTCACTTACAGAGAGATATCAATACATAGGTTTTAAGATTCTTACTAGTCAGATATATTCTTGGGTGGTGAATAGGGGGTGTTGAGTCCAATTCACTGAGCAAGGAGTAGGCCTTGTCTATTACATATTGCGTTTATGGAAAGGTATCTGAGCTAATTTGAAACCCTTGTTTTATGCATCACCCCACCTCACCTTTCCAGTTAAGCAGCCATAGTGTGTTTTCTAAACGTGTGACCCTGTTCTGTTTTGTAATTCAGTTCAAGGGTAGCGGTTTTTACATTCCCTCTATAAGTGATATCTTATGATAAGTGTCTTTTTCTGTGTGACTTATTTCATTTAGAATCGTCGTACCTAAATCCACTCATCATGCTGCTACTAGCCTTATGACGTTGATTTCACGGCTGAGTGATATTCCATTGTACATAAGGACCACAACTTCTTTATCAATTTTTCTCTTTCCTGGGATATTTAAGGAGTAACGAAGGGGAGGTTTTTGTCAACAGAGCAGCCCTAAAGTTTGGGGTGCCTGTGTCTTGCTGATTTTTAGATTTCCCAATTTATACGCCCATGAGTGGAAGTGCCCTTTGCTCTCTAAGCTGAGTTTTTTAGACGTTTCAGGACACAGAATACATTTCTCCAGAGTGGCTATTGGCAATTTACATCCCGCCCATCAGCGTAGCCAGGCTCCCGTTTCTCCATGGCCTGTCCTGCCTTTCTGGTTTTGACACTTTATTCAGCATGGCCCTTTTGACCGATGGGAAGCGAGACTTCTTTGTAGCGCTGATTTGCCTTTCCAGTTTGCTTGGTTGGCCAAAAAGGGAGTATGCGTTTTTTCCTGAATATATTCAGGAAAAAACGCATCCGCCCTTTTTGGCCAAGGGCATCATTGTCTAGGTTTTGCCGCTTTTCCTGTGCTTTAAAGGCGATGCGAATCTCCCTCCTGAAACCCGTTTCCTGCAATTCTGCCTTGCTTTCAAATCCTCTTCGTTACCTTCCCTCAATATATTTGTGGACGAGAGTTATCATTTATAAGTCTGCAGGTTTGTGAATTGCAGTGCCCCTGAGCTCCATTTTTCAACTCGCTTTCTTGGGAGCTGGCCGCAAAAGCGCAGGATTGCTTCAGGCACTATTCTGGTCCCGGGCGGCAGGCTGAGCCTGTGGTTAATTCTTCTTCCTGATGGGAAAATAGAGTGACCTGTGCCTGTCCCAACACCTAGAGCTAGTCTCTCATTGGTTCCCCCTCTTCCCGTTCGTCCTCAGGACAAATTGCAACCTGTACGGAACAGGAGGTTAAAGGTGCTGATTCTCCAAGGAGGGAGATTGCTAGTAAAGCGGCTGGAATGGCGAACCCGAGCACAAGGAGATGAGAAATGAGGTGCGTTTTGGAAACCTTTCCCGATCACACGGTTTAACATCTTCTGGGTTTCTCATGCATGTTTTCGATGTAGGAAGATGCCCTTGAACCTGGAGATTTGGGAACCATGGGATGGGTACCACGCAGTATTACTTTAAAGGGTCTGTGTTTCCTCACCCAACCTCACCAAACCTCTCAGCCCCAAGAGTGTCCACCCTTATGTCTCAATCAGCTCTGGGTCTAGATATGGTCAATCCAGGTGGCATCACAGCCCCTGAACAAATTTTGGAAGAATTTCTCTCTCTTTCACTGTCTCTGTTTCACGGGTTTTTAAAAGTAATTGATTTTTATAATGGGGTTTAGCTGCTTTTCACTGCTGTGTTTCTGCCACTTTACACCCACTTGACTCACTTACAGAGAGATATCAATACATAGGTTTTAAGATTCTTACTAGTCAGATATATTCTTGGGTGGTGAATAGGGGGTGTTGAGTCCAATTCACTGAGCAAGGAGTAGGCCTTGTCTATTACATATTGCGTTTATGGAAAGGTATCTGAGCTAATTTGAAACCCTTGTTTTATGCATCACCCCACCTCACCTTTCCCGTTAAGCAGCCATAGTGTGTTTTCTAAACGTGTGACTCTGTTCTGTTTTGTAATTCAGTTCAAGGGTAGCGGTTTTTACATTCCCTCTATAAGTGATATCTTATGATAAGTGTCTTTTTCTGTGTGACTTATTTCACTTAGATTCGTCGTACCTAAATCCACTCATCATGCTGCTACTAGCCTTATGACGTTGATTTCATGGCTGAGTGATATTCCATTGTACATAAGGACCACAACTTCTTTATCCATTTTTCTCTATCCTGGGATATTTAAGGTGTATCGAAGTGGAGGTTCTTGTCAACAGAGCAGCCTGAAACTTTGGGGTGCCTGTGTCTTGCTAAATTTTAGTTTTCCCAATTTATACGCCCATGAGTGGAAGTGCCCTATGCTCTCTAAGCTGAGTTTTTTAGAAGTTTCAGGACACACAGTACACTTCTCCAGAGTGGCTGTTGCCAATTTACATCCCGCCCACCAGAGTAACCAGGCTCCCGTTTCTCCATGGCCTGTCCTGCCTTTCTGGTTTTGACACTTTATTCAGCATGGCCCTTTTGACCAATGGGAAGCGAGACTTCTTTGTAGCGCTGATTTGCCTTTCCAGGTTGCTTGGTTGGCTAAAAAGGGCGTATGCGTTTTTTCCTGAATATATTCAGGAAAAAACGCATACGCCCTTTTTGGCCAAGGGCATCATTGTCGAGGTTTTGCCGCTTTTCCTGTGCTTTAAAGGCAATGCGAATCTCCCTCCTGAAACCCGTTTCCTGCAATTCTGCCTTGCTTTCAAATCCTCTTCGTTACCTTCCCTCAATATATTTGTGGAGGAGAGTTATCATTTATAAGTCTGCAGGTTTGTGAATTGCAGTGCCCCTGAGCTCCATTTTTCAACTCGCTTTCTTGGGAGCTGGCCGCAAAAGCGCTGGATTGCTTCAGGCCCTATTCTGGTCCCGGGCGGCAGGCTGAGCCTGTGGTTAATTCTTCTTCCTGATGGGAAAATAGAGTGACCTGTGCCTGTCCCAACACCTAGAGCTAGTCTCTCATTGGTTCCCCCTCTTCCCGTTCATCCTCAGGACAAATTGCAACCTGTACGGAACAGGAGGTTAAAGGTGCTGATTCTCCAAGGAGGGAGATTGCTAGTAAAGCGGCTGGAATGGCGAACCCGAGCACAAGGAGATGAGAAATGAGGTGCGTTTTGGAAACCTTTCCCGATCACACGGTGTACCATCTTCTCGGTTTCTCATGCATGTTTTTGATGTAGGAAGATGCCCTTGAACCTGGAGATTTGGGACCCATGGGATGGGTACCACGCAGTATTACTTTAAAGGGTCTGCGTTTCCTCACCCAACCTCACCACACCTCTCAGCCCCAAGAGTGTCCACCCTTATGTCTCAATCAGCTGTGGGTCTCGATATGGTCAATCCAGGTGGCATCACAGCCCCTGAACGAATTTTGTAAGAATTTCTCTCTCTTTCACTGTCTCTGTTTCACGGGTTTTTAAAAGGAATTGATTTTTATAATGAGGTTTAGCTGCTTTTCACTGTTGTGTTTCTGCCGCTTTACACCCACTTGACTCACTTACAGATAGATATCAATACATAGGTTTCAAGATTCTTACTAGTCAGATATATTCTTGGGCGGTGAATAGGGGGTGTTGAGTCCAATTCACTGAGCAAGGAGTAGGCCTTGTCTATTACATTTTGGGTTTATGGAACGGTATCTGAGCTAATTTGAAACCCTTGTTTTATGCATCACCCCACCTCACCTTTCCCGTTAAGCAGCCATAGTGTGTTTTCTAAACGTGTGACTCTGTTCTGTTTTGTAATTCAGTTCAAGGGTAGCGGTTTTTACATTCCCTCTATAAGTGATATCTTATGATAAGTGGCTCTTTCTGTGTGACTTATTTCACTTAGAATCGTCGTACCTAAATCCACTCATCATGCTGCTACTAGCCTTATGACGTTGATTTCATGGCGTAGTGATATTCCATTGTACATAAGGACCACAACTTCTTTATCAATTTTTCTCTTTCCTGGGATATTTAAGGTGTAACGAAGTGGAGGTTTTTGTCAACAGAGCAGCCCTAAACTTTGGGGTGCCTGTGTCTTGCTGATTTTTAGTTTTCCCAATTTATACGCCCATGAGTGGAAGTGCCCTATGCTCTCTAAGCTGAGTTTTTTAGACGTTTCAGGACACACAGTACACTTCTCCAGAGTGGCTGTTGGCAATTTACATCCCGCCCACCAGCGTAGCCAGGCTCCCGTTTCTCCATGGCCTGTCCTACCTTTCTGGTTTTGACACTTTATTCAGCATGGCCCTTTTGACCAATGGGAAGCGAGACTTCTTTGTAGCGCTGATTTGCCTTTCCAGGTTGCTTGGTTGGCCAAAAAGGGCGTATGCGTTTTTTCCTGAATATATTCAGGAAAAAACGCATACGCCCTTTTTGGCCAAGGGCATCATTGTCGAGGTTTTGCCGCTTTTCATGTGCTTTAAAGGCGATGCGAATCTCCCTCCTGAAACCCGTTTCCTGCAATTCTACCTTGCTTTCAAATCCTCTTCGTTACTTTCCCTCAATATATTTGTGGACGAGAGTTATCATTTATAAGTCTGCAGGTTTGTGATTTGCAGTGCCCCTGAGCTCCATATTTCAACTCGCTTTCTTGGGAGCTGGCCGCAAAAGTGCAGGATTGCTTCAGGCCCTATTCTGGTCCCGGGCGGCAGGCTGAGCCTGTGGTTAATTCTTCTTCCTGATGGGAAAATAGAGTGACCTGTGCCTGTCCCAACACCTAGAGCTAGTCTCTCATTGGTTCCCCCTCTTCCCGTTCGTCCTCAGGACAAATTGCAACCTGTACGGAACAGGAGGTTAAAGGTGCTGATTCTCCAAGGAGGGAGATTGCTAGTAAAGCGGCTGGAATGGCGAACCCGAGCACAAGGAGATGAGAAATGAGGTGCGTTTTGGAAACCTTTCCCGATCACACGGTTTAACATCTTCTGGGTTTCTCATGCATGTTTTCGATGTAGGAAGATGCCCTTGAACCTGGAGATTTGGGAACCATGGGATGGGTACCACGCAGTATTACTTTAAAGGGTCTGTGTTTCCTCACCCAACCTCACCAAACCTCTCAGCCCCAAGAGTGTCCACCCTTATGTCTCAATCAGCTCTGGGTCTAGATATGGTCAATCCAGGTGGCATCACAGCCCCTGAACGAATTTTGTAAGAATTTCTCTCTCTTTCACTGTCTCTGTTTAACGGGTTTTTAAAAGTAATTGATTTTTATAATGGGGTTTAGCTGCTTTTCACTGCTGTGTTTCTGCCACTTTACACCCACTTGACTCACTTACAGAGAGATATCAATACATAGGTTTTAAGATTCTTACTAGTCAGATATATTCTTGCGTGGTGAATAGGGGGTGTTGAGTCCAATTCACTGAGCAAGGAGTAGGCCTTGTCTATTACATATTGCGTTTATGGAAAGGTATCTGAGATAATTTGAAACCCTTGTTTTATGCATCACCCCACCTCACCTTTCCCGTTAAGCAGCCATAGTGTGTTTTCTAAACGTGTGACTCTGTTCTGTTTTGTAATTCAGTTCAAGGGTAGCGGTTTTTACATTCCCTCTATAAGTGATATCTTATGATAAGTGTCTTTTTCTGTGTGACTTATTTCATTTAGAATCGTCGTACCTAAATCCACTCATCATGCTGCTACTAGCCTTATGACGTTGATTTCACGGCTGAGTGATATTCCATTGCACATAAGGACCACAACTTCTTTATCAATTTTTCTCTTTCCTGGGATAGTTAAGGAGTAACGAAGTGGAGGTTTTTGTCAACAGAGCAGCCCTAAAGTTTGGGGTGCCTGTGTCTTGCTGATTTTTAGATTTCCCAATTTATACGCCCATGAGTGGAAGTGCCCTTTGCTCCCTAAGCTGAGTTTTTTAGACGTTTCAGGACACAGAATACATTTCTCCAGAGTGGCTGTTGGCAATTTACATCCCGCCCATCAGCGTAGCCAGGCTCCCCTTTCTCCATGGCCTGTCCTGCCTTTCTGGTTTTGACACTTTATTCAGCATGGCCCTTGTGACCGATGGGAAGCGAGAATTCTTTGTAGCGCTGATTTGCCTTTCCAGGTTGCTTGGTTGGCCAAAAAGGGCGTATGCGTTTTTTCCTGAATATATTCAGGAAAAAACGCATACGCCCTTTTTGGCCAAGGGCATCATTGTCGAGGTTTTGCCGCTTTTCCTGTGCTTTAAAGGCGATTCGAATCTCCCTCCTGAAATCTGTTTCCTGCAATTCTGCCTTGCTTTCAAATCCTCTTCGTTACCTTCCCTCAATATATTTGTGGACGAGAGTTATCATTTATAAGTCTGCAGGTTTGTGAATTGCAGTGCCCCTGAGCTCCATTTTTCAACTCGCTTTCTTGGGAGCTGGCCGCAAAAGCGCAGGATTGCTTCAGGCACTATTCTGGTCCCGGGCGGCAGGCTGAGCCTGTGGTTAATTCTTCTTCCTGATGGGAAAATAGAGTGACCTGTGCCTGTCCCAACACCTAGAGCTAGTCTCTCATTGGTTCCCCCTCTTCCCGTTCGTCCTCAGGACAAATTGCAACCTGTACGGAACAGGAGGTTAAAGGTGCTGATTCTCCAAGGAGGGAGATTGCTAGTAAAGCGGCTGGAATGGCGAACCCGAGCACAAGGAGATGAGAAATGAGGTGCGTTTTGGAAACCTTTCCCGATCACACGGTTTACCATCTTCTGGGTTTCTCATGCATGTTTTCGATGTAGGAAGATGCCCTTGAACCTGGAGATTTGGGAACCATGGGATGGGTACCACGCAGTATTACTTTAAAGGGTCTGTGTTTCCTCACCCAACCTCACCAAACCTCTCAGCCCCAAGAGTGTCCACCCTTATGTCTCAATCAGCTCTGGGTCTAGATATGGTCAATCCAGGTGGCATCACAGCCCCTGAACGAATTTTGTAAGAATTTCTCTCTCTTTCACTGTCTTTGTTTAACGGGTTTTTAAAAGTAATTGATTTTTATAATGGGGTTTAGCTGCTTTTCACTGCTGTGTTTCTGCCACTTTACACCCACTTGACTCACTTACAGAGAGTTATCAATACATAGGTTTTAAGATTCTTACTAGTCAGATATATTCTTGGGTGGTGAATAGGGGGTGTTGAGTCCAATTCACTGAGCAAGGAGTAGGCCTTGTCTATTACATATTGCGTTTATGGAAAGGTATCTGAGCTAATTTGAAACCCTTGTTTTATGCATCACCCCACCTCACCTTTCCCGTTAAGCAGCCATAGTGTGTTTTCTAAACGTGTGACTCTGTTCTGTTTTGTAATTCAGTTCAAGGGTAGCGGTTTTTACATTCCCTCTATAAGTGATATCTTATGATAAGTGTCTTTTTCTGTGTGACTTATTTCATTTAGAATCGTCGTACCTAAATCCACTCATCATGCTGCTACTAGCTTTATGACGTTGATTTCACGGCTGAGTGATATTCCATTGTACATAAGGACCACAACTTCTTTATCAATTTTTCTCTTTCCTGGGATAGTTAAGGAGTAACGAAGTGGAGGTTTTTGTCAACAGAGCAGCCCTAAAGTTTGGGGTGCCTGTGTCTTGCTGATTTTTAGATTTCCCAATTTATACGCCCATGAGTGGAAGTGCCCTTTGCTCCCTAAGCTGAGTTTTTTAGACGTTTCAGGACACAGAATACATTTCTCCAGAGTGGCTGTTGGCAATTTACATCCCGCCCATCAGCGTAGCCAGGCTCCCCTTTCTCCATGGCCTGTCCTGCCTTTCTGGTTTTGACACTTTATTCAGCATGGCCCTTGTGACCGATGGGAAGCGAGAATTCTTTGTAGCGCTGATTTGCCTTTCCAGGTTGCTTGGTTGGCCAAAAAGGGCGTATGCGTTTTTTCCTGAATATATTCAGGAAAAAACGCATACGCCCTTTTTGGCCAAGGGCATCATTGTCGAGGTTTTGCCGCTTTTCCTGTGCTTTAAAGGCGATTCGAATCTCCCTCCTGAAATCTGTTTCCTGCAATTCTGCCTTGCTTTCAAATCCTCTTCGTTACCTTCCCTCAATATATTTGTGGACGAGAGTTATCATTTATAAGTCTGCAGGTTTGTGAATTGCAGTGCCCCTGAGCTCCATTTTTCAACTCGCTTTCTTGGGAGCTGGCCGCAAAAGCGCAGGATTGCTTCAGGCACTATTCTGGTCCCGGGCGGCAGGCTGAGCCTGTGGTTAATTCTTCTTCCTGATGGGAAAATAGAGTGACCTGTGCCTGTCCCAACACCTAGAGCTAGTCTCTCATTGGTTCCCCCTCTTCCCGTTCGTCCGCAGGAAAAATTGCAACCTGTACGGAACAGGAGGTTAAAGGTGCTGATTCTCCAAGGAGGGAGATTGCTAGTAAAGCGGCTGGAATGGCGAACCCGAGCACAAGGAGATGAGAAATGAGGTGCGTTTTGGAAACCTTTCCCGATCACACGGTTTAACATCTTCTGGGTTTCTCATGCATGTTTTCGATGTAGGAAGATGCCCTTGAACCTGGAGATTTGGGAACCATGGGATGGGTACCACGCAGTATTACTTTAAAGGGTCTGTGTTTCCTCACCCAACCTCACCAAACCTCTCAGCCCCAAGAGTGTCCACCCTTATGTCTCAATCAGCTCTGGGTCTAGATATGGTCAATCCAGGTGGCATCACAGCCCCTGAACGAATTTTGTAAGAATTTCTCTCTCTTTCACTGTCTCTGTTTAACGGGTTTTTAAAAGTAATTGATTTTTATAATGGGGTTTAGCTGCTTTTCACTGCTGTGTTTCTGCCACTTTACACCCACTTGACTCACTTACAGAGAGATATCAATACATAGGTTTTAAGATTCTTACTAGTCAGATATATTCTTGGGTGGTGAATAGGGGGTGTTGAGTCCAATTCACTGAGCAAGGAGTAAGCCTTGTCTATTACATATTGCGTTTATGGAAAGGTATCTGAGCTAATTTGAAACCCTTGTTTTATGCATCACCCCACCTCACCTTTCCCGTTAAGCAGCCATAGTGTGTTTTCTAAACGTGTGACTCTGTTCTGTTTTGTAATTCAGTTCAAGGGTAGCGGTTTTTACATTCCCTCTATAAGTGATATCTTATGATAAGTGTCTTTTTCTGTGTGACTTATTTCATTTAGAATCGTCGTACCTAAATCCACTCATCATGCTGCTACTAGCCTTATGACGTTGATTTCACGGCTGAGTGATATTCCATTGTACATAAGGACCACAACTTCTTTATCAATTTTTCTCTTTCCGGGATAGTTAAGGAGTAACGAAGTGGAGGTTTTTGTCAACAGAGCAGCCCTAAAGTTTGGGGTGCCTGTGTCTTGCTGATTTTTAGATTTCCCAATTTATACGCCCATGAGTGGAAGTGCCCTTTGCTCTCTAAGCTGAGTTTTTTAGACGTTTCAGGACACAGAATACATTTCTCCAGAGTGGCTGTTGGCAATTTACATCCCGCCCATCAGCGTAGCCAGGCTCCCCTTTCTCCATGGCCTGTCCTGCCTTTCTGGTTTTGACACTTTATTCAGCATGGCCCTTGTGACCGATGGGAAGCGAGAATTCTTTGTAGCGCTGATTTGCCTTTCCAGGTTGCTTGGTTGGCCAAAAAGGGCGTATGCGTTTTTTCCTGAATATATTCAGGAAAAAACGCATACGCCCTTTTTGGCCAAGGGCATCATTGTCGAGGTTTTGCCGCTTTTCCTGTGCTTTAAAGGCGATTCGAATCTCCCTCCTGAAATCTGTTTCCTGCAATTCTGCCTTGCTTTCAAATCCTCTTCGTTTCCTTCCCTCAATATATTTGGGGACGAGTGTTATCATTTATAAGTCAGCAGGTTTGTGAATTGCAGTGCCCCTGAGCTCCATTTTTCAACTCGCTTTCTTGGGAGCTGGCCGCAAAAGCGCAGGATTGCTTCAGGCACTATTCTGGTCCCGGGCGGCAGGCTGAGCCTGTGGTTAATTCTTCTTCCTGATGGGAAAATAGAGTGACCTGTGCCTGTCCCAACACCTAGAGCTAGTCTCTCATTGGTTCCCCCTCTTCCCGTTCGTCCTCAGGACAAATTGCAACCTGTACGGAACAGGAGGTTAAAGGTGCTGATTCTCCAAGGAGGGAGATTGCTAGTAAAGCGGCTGGAATGGCGAACCCGAGCACAAGGAGATGAGAAATGAGGTGCGTTTTGGAAACCTTTCCCGATCACACGGTTTAACATCTTCTGGGTTTCTCATGCATGTTTTCGATGTAGGAAGATGCCCTTGAACCCGGAGATTTGGGAACCATGGGATGGGTACCACGCAGTATTACTTTAAAGGGTCTGTGTTTCCTCACCCAACCTCACCAAACCTCTCAGCCCCAAGAGTGTCCACCCTTATGTCTCAATCAGCTCTGGGTCTAGATATGGTCAATCCAGGTGGCATCACAGCCCCTGAACGAATTTTGTAAGAATTTCTCTCTTTCACTGTCTCTGTTTCACGGGTTTTTAAAAGTAATTGATTTTTATAATGGGGTTTAGCTGCTTTTCACTGCTGTGTTTCTGCCGCTTTACACCCACTTGACTCACTTACAGAGAGATATCAATACATAGGTTTTAAGATTCTTACTAGTCAGATATATTCTTGGGTGGTGAATAGGGGGTGTTGAGTCCAATTCACTGAGCAAGGAGTAGGCCTTGTCTATTACATATTGCGTTTATGGAAAGGTATCTGAGCTAATTTGAAACCCTTGTTTTATGCATCACCCCACCTCACCTTTCCCGTTAAGCAGCCATAGTGTGTTTTCTAAACGTGTGACTCTGTTCTGTTTTGTAATTCAGTTCAAGGGTAGCGGTTTTTACATTCCCTCTATAAGTGATATCTTATGATAAGTGTCTTTTTCTGTGTGACTTATTTCACTTAGATTCGTCGTACCTAAATCCACTCATCATGCTGCTACTAGCCTTATGACGTTGATTTCATGGCGTAGTGATATTCCATTGTACATAAGGACCACAACTTCTTTATCCATTTTTCTCTTTCCTGGGATATTTAAGGTGTAACGAAGTGGAGGTTTTTGTCAACAGAGCAGCCCTAAACTTTGGGGTGCCTGTGTCTTGCTGATTTTTAGTTTTCTCAATTTATACGCCCATGAGTGGAAGTGCCCTATGCTCTCTAAGCTGAGTTTTTTAGACGTTTCAGGACACACAGTACACTTCTCCAGAGTGGCTGTTGGCAATTTACATCCCGCCCACCAGCGTAGCCAGGCTCCCGTTTCTCCATGGTCTGTCCTACCTTTCTGGTTTTGACACTTTATTCAGCATGGCCCTTTTGACCAATGGGAAGCGAGACTTCTTTGTAGCGCTGATTTGCCTTTCCAGGTTGCTTGGTTGGCCAAAAAGGGCGTATGCGTTTTTTCCTGAATATATTCAGGAAAAAACGCATACGCCCTTTTTGGCCAAGGGCATCATTGTCGAGGTTTTGCCGCTTTTCATGTGCTTTAAAGGCGATGCGAATCTCCCTCCTGAAACCCGTTTCCTGCAATTCTACCTTGCTTTCAAATCCTCTTCGTTACTTTCCCGCAATATATTTGTGGACGAGAGTTATCATTTATAAGTCTGCAGGTTTGTGAATTGCAGTGCCCCTGAGCTCCATATTTCAACTCGCTTTCTTGGGAGCTGGCCGCAAAAGTGCAGGATTGCTTCAGGCCCTATTCTGGTCCCGGGCGGCAGGCTGAGCCTGTGGTTAATTCTTCTTCCTGATGGGAAAATGGAGTGACCTGTGCCTGTCCCAACACCTAGAGCTAGTCTCTCATTGGTTCCCCCTCTTCCCGTTCGTCCTCAGGACAAATTGCAACCTATACGGAACAGGAGGTTAAAGGTGCTGATTCTCCAAGGAGGGAGATTGCTATTAAAGCAGCTGGAATGGCGAACCCGAGCACAAGGAGATGAGAAATGAGGTGCGTTTTGGAAACCTTTCCCGATCACACGGTTTACCATCTTCTGGGTTTCTCATGCATGTTTTCGATGTAGGAAGATGCCCTTGAACCTGGAGATTTGGGAACCATGGGATGGGTACCACGCAGTATTACTTTAAAGGGTCTGTGTTTCCTCACCCAACCTCACCAAACCTCTCAGCCCCAAGAGTGTCCACCCTTATGTCTCAATCAGCTCTGGGTCTAGATATGGTCAATCCAGGTGGCATCACAGCCCCTGAACGAATTTTGTAAGAATTTCTCTCTCTTTCACTGTCTCTGTTTAACGGGTTTTTAAAAGTAATTGATTTTTATAATGGGGTTTAGCTGCTTTTCACTGCTGTGTTTCTGCCACTTTACACCCACTTGACTCACTTACAGAGAGATATCAATACATAGGTTTTAAGATTCTTACTAGTCAGATATATTCTTGGGTGGTGAATAGGGGGTGTTGAGTCCAATTCACTGAGCAAGGAGTAGGCCTTGTCTATTATATATTGCGTTTATGGAAAGGTATCTGAGCTAATTTGAAACCCTTGTTTTATGCATCACCCCACCTCACCTTTCCCGTTAAGCAGCCATAGTGTGTTTTCTAAACGTGTGACTCTGTTCTGTTTTGTAATTCAGTTCAAGGGTAGCGGTTTTTACATTCCCTCTATAAGTGATATCTTATGATAAGTGTCTTTTTCTGTGTGACTTATTTCATTTAGAATCGTCGTACCTAAATCCACTCATCATGCTGCTACTAGCCTTATGACGTTGATTTCACGGCTGAGTGATATTCCATTGTACATAAGGACCACAACTTCTTTATCAATTTTTCTCTTTCCGGGATAGTTAAGGAGTAACGAAGTGGAGGTTTTTGTCAACAGAGCAGCCCTAAAGTCTGGGGTGCCTGTGTCTTGCTGATTTTTAGATTTCCCAATTTATACGCCCATGAGTGGAAGTGCCCTTTGCTCTCTAAGCTGAGTTTTTTAGACGTTTCAGGACACAGAATACATTTCTCCAGAGTGGCTGTTGGCAATTTACATCCCGCCCATCAGCGTAGCCAGGCTCCCCTTTCTCCATGGCCTGTCCTGCCTTTCTGGTTTTGACACTTTATTCAGCATGGCCCTTGTGACCGATGGGAAGCGAGAATTCTTTGTAGCGCTGATTTGCCTTTCCAGGTTGCTTGGTTGGCCAAAAAGGGCGTATGCGTTTTTTCCTGAATATATTCAGGAAAAAACGCATACGCCCTTTTTGGCGAAGGGCATCATTGTCGAGGTTTTGCCGCTTTTCCTGTGCTTTAAAGGCGATTCGAATCTCCCTCCTGGAATCTGTTTCCTGCAATTCTGCCTTGCTTTCAAATCCTCTTTGTTTCCTTCCCTCAATATATTTGGGGACGAGAGTTATCATTTATAAGTCAGCAGGTTTGTGAATTGCAGTGCCCCTGAGCTCCATTTTTCAACTCGCTTTCTTGGGAGCTGGCCGCAAAAGCGCAGGATTGCTTCAGGCACTATTCTGGTCCCGGGCGGCAGGCTTAGCCTGTGGTTAATTCTTCTTCCTGATGGGAAAATAGAGTGACCTGTGCCTGTCCCAACACCTAGAGCTAGTCTCTCATTGGTTCCCCCTCTTCCCGTTCGTCCTCAGGACAAATTGCAACCTGTACGGAACAGGAGGTTAAAGGTGCTGATTCTCCAAGGAGGGAGATTGCTAGTAAAGCGGCTGGAATGGCGAACCCGAGCACAAGGAGATGAGAAATGAGGTGCGTTTTGGAAACCTTTCCCGATCACACGGTTTAACATCTTCTGGGTTTCTCATGCATGTTTTCGATGTAGGAAGATGCCCTTGAACCTGGAGATTTGGGAACCATGGGATGGGTACCACGCAGTATTACTTTAAAGGGTCTGTGTTTCCTCACCCAACCTCACCAAACCTCTCAGCCCCAAGAGTGTCCACCCTTATGTCTCAATCAGCTCTGGGTCTAGATATGGTCAATCCAGGTGGCATCACAGCCCCTGAACGAATTTTGTAAGAATTTCTCTCTTTCACTGTCTCTGTTTCACGGGTTTTTAAAAGTAATTGATTTTTATAATGGGGTTTAGATGCTTTTCACTGCTGTGTTTCTGCCGCTTTACACCCACTTGACTCACTTACAGAGAGATATCAATACATAGGTTTTAAGATTCTTACTAGTCAGATATATTCTTGGGTGGTGAATAGGGGGTGTTGAGTCCAATTCACTGAGCAAGGAGTAGGCCTTGTCTATTACATATTGCGTTTATGGAAAGGTATCTGAGCTAATTTGAAACCCTTGTTTTATGCATCACCCCACCTCACCTTTCCCGTTAAGCAGCCATAGTGTGTTTTCTAAACGTGTGACTCTGTTCTGTTTTGTAATTCAGTTCAAGGGTAGCGGTTTTTACATTCCCTCTATAAGTGATATCTTATGATAACTGTCTTTTTCTGTGTGACTTATTTCACTTAGATTCGTCGTACCTAAATCCACTCATCATGCTGCTACTAGCCTTATGACGTTGATTTCATGGCGTAGTGATATTCCATTGTACATAAGGACCACAACTTCTTTATCCATTTTTCTCTTTCCTGGGATATTTAAGGTGTAACGAAGTGGAGGTTTTTGTCAACAGAGCAGCCCTAAACTTTGGGGTGCCTGTGTCTTGCTGATTTTTAGTTTTCTCAATTTATACGCCCATGAGTGGAAGTGCCCTATGCTCTCTAAGCTGAGTTTTTTAGACGTTTCAGGACACACAGTACACTTCTCCAGAGTGGCTGTTGGCAATTTACATCCCGCCCACCAGCGTAGCCAGGCTCCCGTTTCTCCATGGCCTGTCCTACCTTTCTGGTTTTGACACTTTATTCAGCATGGCCCTTTTGACCAATGGGAAGCGAGACTTCTTTGTAGCGCTGATTTGCCTTTCCAGGTTGCTTGGTTGGCCAAAAAGGGCGTATGCGTTTTTTCCTGAATATATTCAGGAAAAAACGCATACGCCCTTTTTGGCCAAGGGCATCATTGTCGAGGTTTTGCCGCTTTTCCTGTGCTTTAAAGGCGATGCGAATCTCCCTCCTGAAACCCGTTTCCTGCAATTCTACCTTGCTTTCAAATCCTCTTCGTTACTTTCCCTCAATATATTTGTGGACGAGAGTTATCATTTATAAGTCTGCAGGTTTGTGAATTGCAGTGCCCCTGAGCTCCATATTTCAACTCGCTTTCTTGGGAGCTGGCCGCAAAAGTGCAGGATTGCTTCAGGCCCTATTCTGGTCCCGGGCGGCAGGCTGAGCCTGTGGTTAATTCTTCTTCCTGATGGGAAAATAGAGTGACCTGTGCCTGTCCCAACACCTAGAGCTAGTCTCTCATTGGTTCCCCCTCTTCCCGTTCGTCCTCAGGACAAATTGCAACCTATACGGAACAGGAGGTTAAAGGTGCTGATTCTCCAAGGAGGGAGATTGCTATTAAAGCAGCTGGAATGGCGAACCCGAGCACAAGGAGATGAGAAATGAGGTGCGTTTTGGAAACCTTTCCCGATCACACGGTTTACCATCTTCTGGGTTTCTCATGCATGTTTTCGATGTAGGAAGATGCCCTTGAACCTGGAGATTTGGGAACCATGGGATGGGTACCACGCAGTATTACTTTAAAGGGTCTGTGTTTCCTCACCCAACCTCACCAAACCTCTCAGCCCCAAGAGTGTCCACCCTTATGTCTCAATCAGCTCTGGGTCTAGATATGGTCAATCCAGGTGGCATCACAGCCCCTGAACGAATTTTGTAAGAATTTCTCTCTTTCACTGTCTCTGTTTAACGGGTTTTTAAAAGTAATTGATTTTTATAATGGGGTTTAGCTGCTTTTCACTGCTGTGTTTCTGCCACTTTACACCCACTTGACTCACTTACAGAGAGATATCAATACATAGGTTTTAAGATTCTTACTAGTCAGATATATTCTTGGGTGGTGAATAGGGGGTGTTGAGTCCAATTCACTGAGCAAGGAGTAGGCCTTGTCTATTACATATTGCGTTTATGGAAAGGTATCTGAGCTAATTTGAAACCCTTGTTTTATGCATCACCCCACCTCACCTTTCCCGTTAAGCAGCCATAGTGTGTTTTCTAAGCGTGTGACTCTGTTCTGTTTTGTAATTCAGTTCAAGGGTAGCGGTTTTTACATTCCCTCTATAAGTGATATCTTATGATAAGTGTCTTTTTCTGTGTGACTTATTTCATTTAGAATCGTCGTACCTAAATCCACTCATCATGCTGCTACTAGCCTTATGACGTTGATTTCATGGCTGAGTGATATTCCATTGTACATAAGGACCACAACTTCTTTATCCATTTTTCTCTTTCCTGGGATATTTAAGGAGTAACGAAGTGGAGGTTTTTGTCAACAGAGCAGCCCTAAAGTTTGGGGTGCCTGTGTCTTGCTGATTTTTAGATTTCCCAATTTATACGCCCATGAGTGGAAGTGCCCTTTGCTCTCTAAGCTGAGTTTTTTAGACGTTTCAGGACACAGAATACATTTCTCCAGAGTGGCTGTTGGCAATTTACATCCCGCCCATCAGCCTAGCCAGGCTCCCCTTTCTCCATGGCCTGTCCTGCCTTTCTGGTTTTGACACTTTATTCAGCATGGCCCTTGTGACCGATGGGAAGCGAGAATTCTTTGTAGCGCTGATTTGCCTTTCCAGGTTGCTTGGTTGGCCAAAAAGGGCGTATGCGTTTTTTCCTGAATATATTCAGGAAAAAACGCATACGCCCTTTTTGGCCAAGGGCATCATTGTCGAGGTTTTGCCGCTTTTCATGTGCTTTAAAGGCGATGCGAATCTCCCTCCTGAAACCCGTTTCCTGCAATTCTACCTTGCTTTCAAATCCTCTTCGTTACTTTCCCGCAATATATTTGTGGACGAGAGTTATCATTTATAAGTCAGCAGGTTTGTGAATTGCAGTGCCCCTGAGCTCCATATTTCAACTCGCTTTCTTGGGAGCTGGCCGCAAAAGTGCAGGATTGCTTCAGGCCCTATTCTGATCCCGGGCGGCAGGCTGAGCCTGTGGTTAATTCTTCTTCCTGATGGGAAAATAGAGTGACCTGTGCCTGTCCCAACACCTAGAGCTAGTCTCTCATTGGTTCCCCCTCTTCCCGTTCGTCCTCAGGACAAATTGCAACCTATACGGAACAGGAGGTTAAAGGTGCTGATTCTCCAAGGAGGGAGATTGCTATTAAAGCAGCTGGAATGGCGAACCCGAGCACAAGGAGATGAGAAATGAGGTGCGTTTTGGAAACCTTTCCCGATCACACGGTTTACCATCTTCTGGGTTTCTCATGCATGTTTTCGATGTAGGAAGATGCCCTTGAACCTGGAGATTTGGGAACCATGGGATGGGTACCACGCAGTATTACTTTAAAGGGTCTGTGTTTCCTCACCCAACCTCACCAAACCTCTCAGCCCCAAGAGTGTCCACCCTTATGTCTCAATCAGCTCTGGGTCTAGATATGGTCAATCCAGGTGGCATCACAGCCCCTGAACGAATTTTGTAAGAATTTCTCTCTCTTTCACTGTCTCTGTTTAACGGGTTTTTAAAAGTAATTGATTTTTATAATGGGGTTTAGCTGCTTTTCACTGCTGTGTTTCTGCCACTTTACACCCACTTGACTCACTTACAGAGAGATATCAATACATAGGTTTTAAGATTCTTACTAGTCAGATATATTCTTGGGTGGTGAATAGGGGGTGTTGAGTCCAATTCACTGAGCAAGGAGTAGGCCTTGTCTATTACATATTGCGTTTATGGAAAGGTATCTGAGCTAATTTGAAACCCTTGTTTTATGCATCACCCCACCTCACCTTTCCCGTTAAGCAGCCATAGTGTGTTTTCTAAACGTGTGACTCTGTTCTGTTTTGTAATTCAGTTCAAGGGTAGCGGTTTTTACATTCCCTCTATAAGTGATATCTTATGATAAGTGTCTTTTTCTGTGTGACTTATTTCATTTAGAATCGTCGTACCTAAATCCACTCATCATGCTGCTACTAGCCTTATGACGTTGATTTCACGGCTGAGTGATATTCCATTGTACATAAGGACCACAACTTCTTTATCAATTTTTCTCTTTCCGGGATAGTTAAGGAGTAACGAAGTGGAGGTTTTTGTCAACAGAGCAGCCCTAAAGTCTGGGGTGCCTGTGTCTTGCTGATTTTTAGATTTCCCAATTTATACGCCCATGAGTGGAAGTGCCCTTTGCTCTCTAAGCTGAGTTTTTTAGACGTTTCAGGACACAGAATACATTTCTCCAGAGTGGCTGTTGGCAATTTACATCCCGCCCATCAGCGTAGCCAGGCTCCCCTTTCTCCATGGCCTGTCCTGCCTTTCTGGTTTTGACACTTTATTCAGCATGGCCCTTGTGACCGATGGGAAGCGAGAATTCTTTGTAGCGCTGATTTGCCTTTCCAGGTTGCTTGGTTGGCCAAAAAGGGCGTATGCGTTTTTTCCTGAATATATTCAGGAAAAAACGCATACGCCCTTTTTGGCCAAGGGCATCATTGTCGAGGTTTTGCCGCTTTTCCTGTGCTTTAAAGGCGATTCGAATCTCCCTCCTGGAATCTGTTTCCTGCAATTCTGCCTTGCTTTCAAATCCTCTTTGTTTCCTTCCCTCAATATATTTGGGGACGAGAGTTATCATTTATAAGTCAGCAGGTTTGTGAATTGCAGTGCCCCTGAGCTCCATTTTTCAACTCGCTTTCTTGGGAGCTGGCCGCAAAAGCGCAGGATTGCTTCAGGCACTATTCTGGTCCCGGGCGGCAGGCTTAGCCTGTGGTTAATTCTTCTTCCTGATGGGAAAATAGAGTGACCTGTGCCTGTCCCAACACCTAGAGCTAGTCTCTCATTGGTTCCCCCTCTTCCCGTTCGTCCTCAGGACAAATTGCAACCTGTACGGAACAGGAGGTTAAAGGTGCTGATTCTCCAAGGAGGGAGATTGCTAGTAAAGCGGCTGGAATGGCGAACCCGAGCACAAGGAGATGAGAAATGAGGTGCGTTTTGGAAACCTTTCCCGATCACACGGTTTAACATCTTCTGGGTTTCTCATGCATGTTTTCGATGTAGGAAGATGCCCTTGAACCTGGAGATTTGGGAACCATGGGATGGGTACCACGCAGTATTACTTTAAAGGGTCTGTGTTTCCTCACCCAACCTCACCAAACCTCTCAGCCCCAAGAGTGTCCACCCTTATGTCTCAATCAGCTCTGGGTCTAGATATGGTCAATCCAGGTGGCATCACAGCCCCTGAACGAATTTTGTAAGAATTTCTCTCTTTCACTGTCTCTGTTTCACGGGTTTTTAAAAGTAATTGATTTTTATAATGGGGTTTAGATGCTTTTCACTGCTGTGTTTCTGCCGCTTTACACCCACTTGACTCACTTACAGAGAGATATCAATACATAGGTTTTAAGATTCTTACTAGTCAGATATATTCTTGGGTGGTGAATAGGGGGTGTTGAGTCCAATTCACTGAGCAAGGAGTAGGCCTTGTCTATTACATATTGCGTTTATGGAAAGGTATCTGAGCTAATTTGAAACCCTTGTTTTATGCATCACCCCACCTCACCTTTCCCGTTAAGCAGCCATAGTGTGTTTTCTAAACGTGTGACTCTGTTCTGTTTTGTAATTCAGTTCAAGGGTAGCGGTTTTTACATTCCCTCTATAAGTGATATCTTATGATAACTGTCTTTTTCTGTGTGACTTATTTCACTTAGATTCGTCGTACCTAAATCCACTCATCATGCTGCTACTAGCCTTATGACGTTGATTTCATGGCGTAGTGATATTCCATTGTACATAAGGACCACAACTTCTTTATCCATTTTTCTCTTTCCTGGGATATTTAAGGTGTAACGAAGTGGAGGTTTTTGTCAACAGAGCAGCCCTAAACTTTGGGGTGCCTGTGTCTTGCTGATTTTTAGTTTTCTCAATTTATACGCCCATGAGTGGAAGTGCCCTATGCTCTCTAAGCTGAGTTTTTTAGACGTTTCAGGACACACAGTACACTTCTCCAGAGTGGCTGTTGGCAATTTACATCCCGCCCACCAGCGTAGCCAGGCTCCCGTTTCTCCATGGCCTTTCCTACCTTTCTGGTTTTGACACTTTATTCAGCATGGCCCTTTTGACCAATGGGAAGCGAGACTTCTTTGTAGCGCTGATTTGCCTTTCCAGGTTGCTTGGTTGGCCAAAAAGGGCGTATGCGTTTTTTCCTGAATATATTCAGGAAAAAACGCATACGCCCTTTTTGGCCAAGGGCATCATTGTCGAGGTTTTGCCGCTTTTCCTGTGCTTTAAAGGCGATGCGAATCTCCCTCCTGAAACCCGTTTCCTGCAATTCTACCTTGCTTTCAAATCCTCTTCGTTACTTTCCCTCAATATATTTGTGGACGAGAGTTATCATTTATAAGTCTGCAGGTTTGTGAATTGCAGTGCCCCTGAGCTCCATATTTCAACTCGCTTTCTTGGGAGCTGGCCGCAAAAGTGCAGGATTGCTTCAGGCCCTATTCTGGTCCCGGGCGGCAGGCTGAGCCTGTGGTTAATTCTTCTTCCTGATGGGAAAATAGAGTGACCTGTGCCTGTCCCAACACCTAGAGCTAGTCTCTCATTGGTTCCCCCTCTTCCCGTTCGTCCTCAGGACAAATTGCAACCTATACGGAACAGGAGGTTAAAGGTGCTGATTCTCCAAGGAGGGAGATTGCTATTAAAGCAGCTGGAATGGCGAACCCGAGCACAAGGAGATGAGAAATGAGGTGCGTTTTGGAAACCTTTCCCGATCACACGGTTTACCATCTTCTGGGTTTCTCATGCATGTTTTCGATGTAGGAAGATGCCCTTGAACCTGGAGATTTGGGAACCATGGGATGGGTACCACGCAGTATTACTTTAAAGGGTCTGTGTTTCCTCACCCAACCTCACCAAACCTCTCAGCCCCAAGAGTGTCCACCCTTATGTCTCAATCAGCTCTGGGTCTAGATATGGTCAATCCAGGTGGCATCACAGCCCCTGAACGAATTTTGTAAGAATTTCTCTCTTTCACTGTCTCTGTTTAACGGGTTTTTAAAAGTAATTGATTTTTATAATGGGGTTTAGCTGCTTTTCACTGCTGTGTTTCTGCCACTTTACACCCACTTGACTCACTTACAGAGAGATATCAATACATAGGTTTTAAGATTCTTACTAGTCAGATATATTCTTGGGTGGTGAATAGGGGGTGTTGAGTCCAATTCACTGAGCAAGGAGTAGGCCTTGTCTATTACATATTGCGTTTATGGAAAGGTATCTGAGCTAATTTGAAACCCTTGTTTTATGCATCACCCCACCTCACCTTTCCCGTTAAGCAGCCATAGTGTGTTTTCTAAGCGTGTGACTCTGTTCTGTTTTGTAATTCAGTTCAAGGGTAGCGGTTTTTACATTCCCTCTATAAGTGATATCTTATGATAAGTGTCTTTTTCTGTGTGACTTATTTCATTTAGAATCGTCGTACCTAAATCCACTCATCATGCTGCTACTAGCCTTATGAGGTTGATTTCATGGCTGAGTGATATTCCATTGTACATAAGGACCACAACTTCTTTATCCATTTTTCTCTTTCCTGGGATATTTAAGGAGTAACGAAGTGGAGGTTTTTGTCAACAGAGCAGCCCTAAAGTTTGGGGTGCCTGTGTCTTGCTGATTTTTAGATTTCCCAATTTATACGCCCATGAGTGGAAGTGCCCTTTGCTCTCTAAGCTGAGTTTTTTAGACGTTTCAGGACACAGAATACATTTCTCCAGAGTGGCTGTTGGCAATTTACATCCCGCCCATCAGCCTAGCCAGGCTCCCCTTTCTCCATGGCCTGTCCTGCCTTTCTGGTTTTGACACTTTATTCAGCATGGCCCTTGTGACCGATGGGAAGCGAGAATTCTTTGTAGCGCTGATTTGCCTTTCCAGGTTGCTTGGTTGGCCAAAAAGGGCGTATGCGTTTTTTCCTGAATATATTCAGGAAAAAACGCATACGCCCTTTTTGGCCAAGGGCATCATTGTCGAGGTTTTGCCGCTTTTCATGTGCTTTAAAGGCGATGCGAATCTCCCTCCTGAAACCCGTTTCCTGCAATTCTACCTTGCTTTCAAATCCTCTTCGTTACTTTCCCGCAATATATTTGTGGACGAGAGTTATCATTTATAAGTCTGCAGGTTTGTGAATTGCAGTGCCCCTGAGCTCCATATTTCAACTCGCTTTCTTGGGAGCTGGCCGCAAAAGTGCAGGATTGCTTCAGGCCCTATTCTGGTCCCGGGCGGCAGGCTGAGCCTGTGGTTAATTCTTCTTCCTGATGGGAAAATAGAGTGACCTGTGCCTGTCCCAACACCTAGAGCTAGTCTCTCATTGGTTCCCCCTCTTCCCGTTCGTCCTCAGGACAAATTGCAACCTATACGGAACAGGAGGTTAAAGGTGCTGATTCTCCAAGGAGGGAGATTGCTATTAAAGCAGCTGGAATGGCGAACCCGAGCACAAGGAGATGAGAAATGAGGTGCGTTTTGGAAACCTTTCCCGATCACACGGTTTACCATCTTCTGGGTTTCTCATGCATGTTTTCGATGTAGGAAGATGCCCTTGAACCTGGAGATTTGGGAACCATGGGATGGGTACCACGCAGTATTACTTTAAAGGGTCTGTGTTTCCTCACCCAACCTCACCAAACCTCTCAGCCCCAAGAGTGTCCACCCTTATGTCTCAATCAGCTCTGGGTCTAGATATGGTCAATCCAGGTGGCATCACAGCCCCTGAACGAATTTTGTAAGAATTTCTCTCTCTTTCACTGTCTCTGTTTAACGGGTTTTTAAAAGTAATTGATTTTTATAATGGGGTTTAGCTGCTTTTCACTGCTGTGTTTCTGCCACTTTACACCCACTTGACTCACTTACAGAGAGATATCAATACATAGGTTTTAAGATTCTTACTAGTCAGATATATTCTTGGGTGGTGAATAGGGGGTGTTGAGTCCAATTCACTGAGCAAGGAGTAGGCCTTGTCTATTACATATTGCATTTATGGAAAGGTATCTGAGCTAATTTGAAACCCTTGTTTTATGCATCACCCCACCTCACCTTTCCCGTTAAGCAGCCATAGTGTGTTTTCTAAACGTGTGACTCTGTTCTGTTTTGTAATTCAGTTCAAGGGTAGCGGTTTTTACATTCCCTCTATAAGTGATATCTTATGATAAGTGTCTTTTTCTGTGTGACTTATTTCATTTAGAATCGTCGTACCTAAATCCACTCATCATGCTGCTACTAGCCTTATGACGTTGATTTCACGGCTGAGTGATATTCCATTGTACATAAGGACCACAACTTCTTTATCAATTTTTCTCTTTCCGGGATAGTTAAGGAGTAACGAAGTGGAGGTTTTTGTCAACAGAGCAGCCCTAAAGTCTGGGGTGCCTGTGTCTTGCTGATTTTTAGATTTCCCAATTTATACGCCCATGAGTGGAAGTGCCCTTTGCTCTCTAAGCTGAGTTTTTTAGACGTTTCAGGACACAGAATACATTTCTCCAGAGTGGCTGTTGGCAATTTACATCCCGCCCATCAGCGTAGCCAGGCTCCCCTTTCTCCATGGCCTGTCCTGCCTTTCTGGTTTTGACACTTTATTCAGCATGGCCCTTGTGACCGATGGGAAGCGAGAATTCTTTGTAGCGCTGATTTGCCTTTCCAGGTTGCTTGGTTGGCCAAAAAGGGCGTATGCGTTTTTTCCTGAATATATTCAGGAAAAAACGCATACGCCCTTTTTGGCCAAGGGCATCATTGTCGAGGTTTTGCCGCTTTTCCTGTGCTTTAAAGGCGATTCGAATCTCCCTCCTGGAATCTGTTTCCTGCAATTCTGCCTTGCTTTCAAATCCTCTTTGTTTCCTTCCCTCAATATATTTGGGGACGAGAGTTATCATTTATAAGTCAGCAGGTTTGTGAATTGCAGTGCCCCTGAGCTCCATTTTTCAACTCGCTTTCTTGGGAGCTGGCCGCAAAAGCGCAGGATTGCTTCAGGCACTATTCTGGTCCCGGGCGGCAGGCTGAGCCTGTGGTTAATTCTTCTTCCTGATGGGAAAATAGAGTGACCTGTGCCTGTCCCAACACCTAGAGCTAGTCTCTCATTGGTTCCCCCTCTTCCCGTTCGTCCTCAGGACAAATTGCAACCTATACGGAACAGGAGGTTAAAGGTGCTGATTCTCCAAGGAGGGAGATTGCTATTAAAGCAGCTGGAATGGCGAACCCGAGCACAAGGAGATGAGAAATGAGGTGCGTTTTGGAAACCTTTCCCGATCACACGGTTTACCATCTTCTGGGTTTCTCATGCATGTTTTCGATGTAGGAAGATGCCCTTGAACCTGGAGATTTGGGAACCATGGGATGGGTACCACGCAGTATTACTTTAAAGGGTCTGTGTTTCCTCACCCAACCTCACCAAACCTCTCAGCCCCAAGAGTGTCCACCCTTATGTCTCAATCAGCTCTGGGTCTAGATATGGTCAATCCAGGTGGCATCACAGCCCCTGAACGAATTTTGTAAGAATTTCTCTCTTTCACTGTCTCTGTTTAACGGGTTTTTAAAAGTAATTGATTTTTATAATGGGGTTTAGCTGCTTTTCACTGCTGTGTTTCTGCCACTTTACACCCACTTGACTCACTTACAGAGAGATATCAATACATAGGTTTTAAGATTCTTACTAGTCAGATATATTCTTGGGTGGTGAATAGGGGGTGTTGAGTCCAATTCACTGAGCAAGGAGTAGGCCTTGTCTATTACATATTGCGTTTATGGAAAGGTATCTGAGCTAATTTGAAACCCTTGTTTTATGCATCACCCCACCTCACCTTTCCCGTTAAGCAGCCATAGTGTGTTTTCTAAGCGTGTGACTCTGTTCTGTTTTGTAATTCAGTTCAAGGGTAGCGGTTTTTACATTCCCTCTATAAGTGATATCTTATGATAAGTGTCTTTTTCTGTGTGACTTATTTCATTTAGAATCGTCGTACCTAAATCCACTCATCATGCTGCTACTAGCCTTATGACGTTGATTTCATGGCTGAGTGATATTCCATTGTACATAAGGACCACAACTTCTTTATCCATTTTTCTCTTTCCTGGGATATTTAAGGAGTAACGAAGTGGAGGTTTTTGTCAACAGAGCAGCCCTAAAGTCTGGGGTGCCTGTGTCTTGCTGATTTTTAGATTTCCCAATTTATACGCCCATGAGTGGAAGTGCCCTTTGCTCTCTAAGCTGAGTTTTTTAGACGTTTCAGGACACAGAATACATTTCTCCAGAGTGGCTGTTGGCAATTTACATCCCGCCCATCAGCGTAGCCAGGCTCCCCTTTCTCCATGGCCTGTCCTGCCTTTCTGGTTTTGACACTTTATTCAGCATGGCCCTTGTGACCGATGGGAAGCGAGAATTCTTTGTAGCGCTGATTTGCCTTTCCAGGTTGCTTGGTTGGCCAAAAAGGGCGTATGCGTTTTTTCCTGAATATATTCAGGAAAAAACGCATACGCCCTTTTTGGCCAAGGGCATCATTGTCGAGGTTTTGCCGCTTTTCCTGTGCTTTAAAGGCGATTCGAATCTCCCTCCTGGAATCTGTTTCCTGCAATTCTGCCTTGCTTTCAAATCCTCTTTGTTTCCTTCCCTCAATATATTTGGGGACGAGAGTTATCATTTATAAGTCAGCAGGTTTGTGAATTGCAGTGCCCCTGAGCTCCATTTTTCAACTCGCTTTCTTGGGAGCTGGCCGCAAAAGCGCAGGATTGCTTCAGGCACTATTCTGGTCCCGGGCGGCAGGCTGAGCCTGTGGTTAATTCTTCTTCCTGATGGGAAAATAGAGTGACCTGTGCCTGTCCCAACACCTAGAGCTAGTCTCTCATTGGTTCCCCCTCTTCCCGTTCGTCCTCAGGACAAATTGCAACCTATACGGAACAGGAGGTTAAAGGTGCTGATTCTCCAAGGAGGGAGATTGCTATTAAAGCAGCTGGAATGGCGAACCCGAGCACAAGGAGATGAGAAATGAGGTGCGTTTTGGAAACCTTTCCCGATCACACGGTTTACCATCTTCTGGGTTTCTCATGCATGTTTTCGATGTAGGAAGATGCCCTTGAACCTGGAGATTTGGGAACCATGGGATGGGTACCACGCAGTATTACTTTAAAGGGTCTGTGTTTCCTCACCCAACCTCACCAAACCTCTCAGCCCCAAGAGTGTCCACCCTTATGTCTCAATCAGCTCTGGGTCTAGATATGGTCAATCCAGGTGGCATCACAGCCCCTGAACGAATTTTGTAAGAATTTCTCTCTTTCACTGTCTCTGTTTAACGGGTTTTTAAAAGTAATTGATTTTTATAATGGGGTTTAGCTGCTTTTCACTGCTGTGTTTCTGCCACTTTACACCCACTTGACTCACTTACAGAGAGATATCAATACATAGGTTTTAAGATTCTTACTAGTCAGATATATTCTTGGGTGGTGAATAGGGGGTGTTGAGTCCAATTCACTGAGCAAGGAGTAGGCCTTGTCTATTACATATTGCGTTTATGGAAAGGTATCTGAGCTAATTTGAAACCCTTGTTTTATGCATCACCCCACCTCACCTTTCCCGTTAAGCAGCCATAGTGTGTTTTCTAAGCGTGTGACTCTGTTCTGTTTTGTAATTCAGTTCAAGGGTAGCGGTTTTTACATTCCCTCTATAAGTGATATCTTATGATAAGTGTCTTTTTCTGTGTGACTTATTTCATTTAGAATCGTCGTACCTAAATCCACTCATCATGCTGCTACTAGCCTTATGACGTTGATTTCATGGCTGAGTGATATTCCATTGTACATAAGGACCACAACTTCTTTATCCATTTTTCTCTTTCCTGGGATATTTAAGGAGTAACGAAGTGGAGGTTTTTGTCAACAGAGCAGCCCTAAAGTTTGGGGTGCCTGTGTCTTGCTGATTTTTAGATTTCCCAATTTATACGCCCATGAGTGGAAGTGCCCTTTGCTCTCTAAGCTGAGTTTTTTAGACGTTTCAGGACACAGAATACATTTCTCCAGAGTGGCTGTTGGCAATTTACATCCCGCCCATCAGCGTAGCCAGGCTCCCGTTTCTCCATGGCCTGTCCTGCCTTTCTGGTTTTGACACTTTATTCAGCATGGCCCTTTTGACCGATGGGAAGCGAGACTTCTTTGTAGCGCTGATTTGCCTTTCCAGGTTGCTTGGTTGTCCAAAAAGGGCGTATGCGTTTTTTCCTGAATATATTCAGGAAAAAACGCATACGCCCTTTTTGGCCAAGGGCATCATTGTCGAGGTTTTGCCGCTTTTCCTGTGCTTTAAAGGCGATGCGAATCTCCCTCCTGAAATCTGTTTCCTGCAATTCTGCCTTGCTTTCAAATCCTCTTCGTTTCCTTCCCTCAATATATTTGGGGACGAGTGTTATCATTTAGAAGTCAGCAGGTTTGTGAATTGCAGTGCCCCTGAGCTCCATTTTTCAACTCGCTTTCTTGGGAGCTGGCCGCAAAAGCGCAGGATTGCTTCAGGCACTATTCTGGTCCCGGGCGGCAGGCTGAGCCTGTGGTTAATTCTTCTTCCTGATGGGAAAATAGAGTGACCTGTGCCTGTCCCAACACCTAGAGCTAGTCTCTCATTGGTTCCCCCTCTTCCCGTTCGTCCTCAGGACAAATTGCAACCTGTACGGAACAGGAGGTTAAAGGTGCTGATTCTCCAAGGAGGGAGATTGCTAGTAAAGCGGCTGGAATGGCGAACCCGAGCACAAGGAGATGAGAAATGAGGTGCGTTTTGGAAACCTTTCCCGATCACACGGTTTAACATCTTCTGGGTTTCTCATGCATGTTTTCGATGTAGGAAGATGCCCTTGAACCTGGAGATTTGGGAACCATGGGATGGGTACCACGCAGTATTACTTTAAAGGGTCTGTGTTTCCTCACCCAACCTCACCAAACCTCTCAGCCCCAAGAGTGTCCACCCTTATGTCTCAATCAGCTCTGGGTCTAGATATGGTCAATCCAGGTGGCATCACAGCCCCTGAACGAATTTTGTAAGAATTTCTCTCTTTCACTGTCTCTGTTTCACGGGTTTTTAAAAGTAATTGATTTTTATAATGGGGTTTAGCTGCTTTTCACTGCTGTGTTTCTGCCGCTTTACACCCACTTGACTCACTTACAGAGAGATATCAATACATAGGTTTTAAGATTCTTACTAGTCAGATATATTCTTGGGTGGTGAATAGGGGGTGTTGAGTCCAATTCACTTAGCAAGGAGTAGGCCTTGTCTATTACATATTGCGTTTATGGAAAGGTATCTGAGCTAATTTGAAACCCTTGTTTTATGCATCACCCCACCTCACCTTTCCCGTTAAGCAGCCATAGTGTGTTTTCTAAACGTGTGACTCTGTTCTGTTTTGTAATTCAGTTCAAGGGTAGCGGTTTTTACATTCCCTCTATAAGTGATATCTTATGATAAGTGTCTTTTTCTGTGTGACTTATTTCACTTAGATTCGTCGTACCTAAATCCACTCATCATGCTGCTACTAGCCTTATGACGTTGATTTCATGGCGTAGTGATATTCCATTGTACATAAGGACCACAACTTCTTTATCCATTTTTCTCTTTCCTGGGATATTTAAGGTGTAACGAAGTGGAGGTTTTTGTCAACAGAGCAGCCCTAAACTTTGGGGTGCCTGTGTCTTGCTGATTTTTAGTTTTCTCAATTTATACGCCCATGAGTGGAAGTGCCCTATGCTCTCTAAGCTGAGTTTTTTAGACGTTTCAGGACACACAGTACACTTCTCCAGAGTGGCTGTTGGCAATTTACATCCCGCCCACCAGCGTAGCCAGGCTCCCGTTTCTCCATGGTCTGTCCTACCTTTCTGGTTTTGACACTTTATTCAGCATGGCCCTTTTGACCAATGGGAAGCGAGACTTCTTTGTAGCGCTGATTTGCCTTTCCAGGTTGCTTGGTTGGCCAAAAAGGGCGTATGCGTTTTTTCCTGAATATATTCAGGAAAAAACGCATACGCCCTTTTTGGCCAAGGGCATCATTGTCGAGGTTTTGCCGCTTTTCATGTGCTTTAAAGGCGATGCGAATCTCCCTCCTGAAACCCGTTTCCTGCAATTCTACCTTGCTTTCAAATCCTCTTCGTTACTTTCCCGCAATATATTTGTGGACGAGAGTTATCATTTATAAGTCTGCAGGTTTGTGAATTGCAGTGCCCCTGAGCTCCATATTTCAACTCGCTTTCTTGGGAGCTGGCCGCAAAAGTGCAGGATTGCTTCAGGCCCTATTCTGGTCCCGGGCGGCAGGCTGAGCCTGTGGTTAATTCTTCTTCCTGATGGGAAAATAGAGTGACCTGTGCCTGTCCCAACACCTAGAGCTAGTCTCTCATTGGTTCCCCCTCTTCCCGTTCGTCCTCAGGACAAATTGCAACCTATACGGAACAGGAGGTTAAAGGTGCTGATTCTCCAAGGAGGGAGATTGCTATTAAAGCAGCTGGAATGGCGAACCCGAGCACAAGGAGATGAGAAATGAGGTGCGTTTTGGAAACCTTTCCCGATCACACGGTTTACCATCTTCTGGGTTTCTCATGCATGTTTTCGATGTAGGAAGATGCCCTTGAACCTGGAGATTTGGGAACCATGGGATGGGTACCACGCAGTATTACTTTAAAGGGTCTGTGTTTCCTCACCCAACCTCACCAAACCTCTCAGCCCCAAGAGTGTCCACCCTTATGTCTCAATCAGCTCTGGGTCTAGATATGGTCAATCCAGGTGGCATCACAGCCCCTGAACGAATTTTGTAAGAATTTCTCTCTCTTTCACTGTCTCTGTTTAACGGGTTTTTAAAAGTAATTGATTTTTATAATGGGGTTTAGCTGCTTTTCACTGCTGTGTTTCTGCCACTTTACACCCACTTGACTCACTTACAGAGAGATATCAATACATAGGTTTTAAGATTCTTACTAGTCAGATATATTCTTGGGTGGTGAATAGGGGGTGTTGAGTCCAATTCACTGAGCAAGGAGTAGGCCTTGTCTATTATATATTGCGTTTATGGAAAGGTATCTGAGCTAATTTGAAACCCTTGTTTTATGCATCACCCCACCTCACCTTTCCCGTTAAGCAGCCATAGTGTGTTTTCTAAACGTGTGACTCTGTTCTGTTTTGTAATTCAGTTCAAGGGTAGCGGTTTTTACATTCCCTCTATAAGTGATATCTTATGATAAGTGTCTTTTTCTGTGTGACTTATTTCATTTAGAATCGTCGTACCTAAATCCACTCATCATGCTGCTACTAGCCTTATGACGTTGATTTCACGGCTGAGTGATATTCCATTGTACATAAGGACCACAACTTCTTTATCAATTTTTCTCTTTCCGGGATAGTTAAGGAGTAACGAAGTGGAGGTTTTTGTCAACAGAGCAGCCCTAAAGTCTGGGGTGCCTGTGTCTTGCTGATTTTTAGATTTCCCAATTTATACGCCCATGAGTGGAAGTGCCCTTTGCTCTCTAAGCTGAGTTTTTTAGACGTTTCAGGACACAGAATACATTTCTCCAGAGTGGCTGTTGGCAATTTACATCCCGCCCATCAGCGTAGCCAGGCTCCCCTTTCTCCATGGCCTGTCCTGCCTTTCTGGTTTTGACACTTTATTCAGCATGGCCCTTGTGACCGATGGGAAGCGAGAATTCTTTGTAGCGCTGATTTGCCTTTCCAGGTTGCTTGGTTGGCCAAAAAGGGCGTATGCGTTTTTTCCTGAATATATTCAGGAAAAAACGCATACGCCCTTTTTGGCGAAGGGCATCATTGTCGAGGTTTTGCCGCTTTTCCTGTGCTTTAAAGGCGATTCGAATCTCCCTCCTGGAATCTGTTTCCTGCAATTCTGCCTTGCTTTCAAATCCTCTTTGTTTCCTTCCCTCAATATATTTGGGGACGAGAGTTATCATTTATAAGTCAGCAGGTTTGTGAATTGCAGTGCCCCTGAGCTCCATTTTTCAACTCGCTTTCTTGGGAGCTGGCCGCAAAAGCGCAGGATTGCTTCAGGCACTATTCTGGTCCCGGGCGGCAGGCTTAGCCTGTGGTTAATTCTTCTTCCTGATGGGAAAATAGAGTGACCTGTGCCTGTCCCAACACCTAGAGCTAGTCTCTCATTGGTTCCCCCTCTTCCCGTTCGTCCTCAGGACAAATTGCAACCTGTACGGAACAGGAGGTTAAAGGTGCTGATTCTCCAAGGAGGGAGATTGCTAGTAAAGCGGCTGGAATGGCGAACCCGAGCACAAGGAGATGAGAAATGAGGTGCGTTTTGGAAACCTTTCCCGATCACACGGTTTAACATCTTCTGGGTTTCTCATGCATGTTTTCGATGTAGGAAGATGCCCTTGAACCTGGAGATTTGGGAACCATGGGATGGGTACCACGCAGTATTACTTTAAAGGGTCTGTGTTTCCTCACCCAACCTCACCAAACCTCTCAGCCCCAAGAGTGTCCACCCTTATGTCTCAATCAGCTCTGGGTCTAGATATGGTCAATCCAGGTGGCATCACAGCCCCTGAACGAATTTTGTAAGAATTTCTCTCTTTCACTGTCTCTGTTTCACGGGTTTTTAAAAGTAATTGATTTTTATAATGGGGTTTAGATGCTTTTCACTGCTGTGTTTCTGCCGCTTTACACCCACTTGACTCACTTACAGAGAGATATCAATACATAGGTTTTAAGATTCTTACTAGTCAGATATATTCTTGGGTGGTGAATAGGGGGTGTTGAGTCCAATTCACTGAGCAAGGAGTAGGCCTTGTCTATTACATATTGCGTTTATGGAAAGGTATCTGAGCTAATTTGAAACCCTTGTTTTATGCATCACCCCACCTCACCTTTCCCGTTAAGCAGCCATAGTGTGTTTTCTAAACGTGTGACTCTGTTCTGTTTTGTAATTCAGTTCAAGGGTAGCGGTTTTTACATTCCCTCTATAAGTGATATCTTATGATAACTGTCTTTTTCTGTGTGACTTATTTCACTTAGATTCGTCGTACCTAAATCCACTCATCATGCTGCTACTAGCCTTATGACGTTGATTTCATGGCGTAGTGATATTCCATTGTACATAAGGACCACAACTTCTTTATCCATTTTTCTCTTTCCTGGGATATTTAAGGTGTAACGAAGTGGAGGTTTTTGTCAACAGAGCAGCCCTAAACTTTGGGGTGCCTGTGTCTTGCTGATTTTTAGTTTTCTCAATTTATACGCCCATGAGTGGAAGTGCCCTATGCTCTCTAAGCTGAGTTTTTTAGACGTTTCAGGACACACAGTACACTTCTCCAGAGTGGCTGTTGGCAATTTACATCCCGCCCACCAGCGTAGCCAGGCTCCCGTTTCTCCATGGCCTGTCCTACCTTTCTGGTTTTGACACTTTATTCAGCATGGCCCTTTTGACCAATGGGAAGCGAGACTTCTTTGTAGCGCTGATTTGCCTTTCCAGGTTGCTTGGTTGGCCAAAAAGGGCGTATGCGTTTTTTCCTGAATATATTCAGGAAAAAACGCATACGCCCTTTTTGGCCAAGGGCATCATTGTCGAGGTTTTGCCGCTTTTCCTGTGCTTTAAAGGCGATGCGAATCTCCCTCCTGAAACCCGTTTCCTGCAATTCTACCTTGCTTTCAAATCCTCTTCGTTACTTTCCCTCAATATATTTGTGGACGAGAGTTATCATTTATAAGTCTGCAGGTTTGTGAATTGCAGTGCCCCTGAGCTCCATATTTCAACTCGCTTTCTTGGGAGCTGGCCGCAAAAGTGCAGGATTGCTTCAGGCCCTATTCTGGTCCCGGGCGGCAGGCTGAGCCTGTGGTTAATTCTTCTTCCTGATGGGAAAATAGAGTGACCTGTGCCTGTCCCAACACCTAGAGCTAGTCTCTCATTGGTTCCCCCTCTTCCCGTTCGTCCTCAGGACAAATTGCAACCTATACGGAACAGGAGGTTAAAGGTGCTGATTCTCCAAGGAGGGAGATTGCTATTAAAGCAGCTGGAATGGCGAACCCGAGCACAAGGAGATGAGAAATGAGGTGCGTTTTGGAAACCTTTCCCGATCACACGGTTTACCATCTTCTGGGTTTCTCATGCATGTTTTCGATGTAGGAAGATGCCCTTGAACCTGGAGATTTGGGAACCATGGGATGGGTACCACGCAGTATTACTTTAAAGGGTCTGTGTTTCCTCACCCAACCTCACCAAACCTCTCAGCCCCAAGAGTGTCCACCCTTATGTCTCAATCAGCTCTGGGTCTAGATATGGTCAATCCAGGTGGCATCACAGCCCCTGAACGAATTTTGTAAGAATTTCTCTCTTTCACTGTCTCTGTTTAACGGGTTTTTAAAAGTAATTGATTTTTATAATGGGGTTTAGCTGCTTTTCACTGCTGTGTTTCTGCCACTTTACACCCACTTGACTCACTTACAGAGAGATATCAATACATAGGTTTTAAGATTCTTACTAGTCAGATATATTCTTGGGTGGTGAATAGGGGGTGTTGAGTCCAATTCACTGAGCAAGGAGTAGGCCTTGTCTATTACATATTGCGTTTATGGAAAGGTATCTGAGCTAATTTGAAACCCTTGTTTTATGCATCACCCCACCTCACCTTTCCCGTTAAGCAGCCATAGTGTGTTTTCTAAGCGTGTGACTCTGTTCTGTTTTGTAATTCAGTTCAAGGGTAGCGGTTTTTACATTCCCTCTATAAGTGATATCTTATGATAAGTGTCTTTTTCTGTGTGACTTATTTCATTTAGAATCGTCGTACCTAAATCCACTCATCATGCTGCTACTAGCCTTATGACGTTGATTTCATGGCTGAGTGATATTCCATTGTACATAAGGACCACAACTTCTTTATCCATTTTTCTCTTTCCTGGGATATTTAAGGAGTAACGAAGTGGAGGTTTTTGTCAACAGAGCAGCCCTAAAGTTTGGGGTGCCTGTGTCTTGCTGATTTTTAGATTTCCCAATTTATACGCCCATGAGTGGAAGTGCCCTTTGCTCTCTAAGCTGAGTTTTTTAGACGTTTCAGGACACAGAATACATTTCTCCAGAGTGGCTGTTGGCAATTTACATCCCGCCCATCAGCCTAGCCAGGCTCCCCTTTCTCCATGGCCTGTCCTGCCTTTCTGGTTTTGACACTTTATTCAGCATGGCCCTTGTGACCGATGGGAAGCGAGAATTCTTTGTAGCGCTGATTTGCCTTTCCAGGTTGCTTGGTTGGCCAAAAAGGGCGTATGCGTTTTTTCCTGAATATATTCAGGAAAAAACGCATACGCCCTTTTTGGCCAAGGGCATCATTGTCGAGGTTTTGCCGCTTTTCATGTGCTTTAAAGGCGATGCGAATCTCCCTCCTGAAACCCGTTTCCTGCAATTCTACCTTGCTTTCAAATCCTCTTCGTTACTTTCCCGCAATATATTTGTGGACGAGAGTTATCATTTATAAGTCTGCAGGTTTGTGAATTGCAGTGCCCCTGAGCTCCATATTTCAACTCGCTTTCTTGGGAGCTGGCCGCAAAAGTGCAGGATTGCTTCAGGCCCTATTCTGGTCCCGGGCGGCAGGCTGAGCCTGTGGTTAATTCTTCTTCCTGATGGGAAAATAGAGTGACCTGTGCCTGTCCCAACACCTAGAGCTAGTCTCTCATTGGTTCCCCCTCTTCCCGTTCGTCCTCAGGACAAATTGCAACCTATACGGAACAGGAGGTTAAAGGTGCTGATTCTCCAAGGAGGGAGATTGCTATTAAAGCAGCTGGAATGGCGAACCCGAGCACAAGGAGATGAGAAATGAGGTGCGTTTTGGAAACCTTTCCCGATCACACGGTTTACCATCTTCTGGGTTTCTCATGCATGTTTTCGATGTAGGAAGATGCCCTTGAACCTGGAGATTTGGGAACCATGGGATGGGTACCACGCAGTATTACTTTAAAGGGTCTGTGTTTCCTCACCCAACCTCACCAAACCTCTCAGCCCCAAGAGTGTCCACCCTTATGTCTCAATCAGCTCTGGGTCTAGATATGGTCAATCCAGGTGGCATCACAGCCCCTGAACGAATTTTGTAAGAATTTCTCTCTCTTTCACTGTCTCTGTTTAACGGGTTTTTAAAAGTAATTGATTTTTATAATGGGGTTTAGCTGCTTTTCACTGCTGTGTTTCTGCCACTTTACACCCACTTGACTCACTTACAGAGAGATATCAATACATAGGTTTTAAGATTCTTACTAGTCAGATATATTCTTGGGTGGTGAATAGGGGGTGTTGAGTCCAATTCACTGAGCAAGGAGTAGGCCTTGTCTATTACATATTGCGTTTATGGAAAGGTATCTGAGCTAATTTGAAACCCTTGTTTTATGCATCACCCCACCTCACCTTTCCCGTTAAGCAGCCATAGTGTGTTTTCTAAACGTGTGACTCTGTTCTGTTTTGTAATTCAGTTCAAGGGTAGCGGTTTTTACATTCCCTCTATAAGTGATATCTTATGATAAGTGTCTTTTTCTGTGTGACTTATTTCATTTAGAATCGTCGTACCTAAATCCACTCATCATGCTGCTACTAGCCTTATGACGTTGATTTCACGGCTGAGTGATATTCCATTGTACATAAGGACCACAACTTCTTTATCAATTTTTCTCTTTCCGGGATAGTTAAGGAGTAACGAAGTGGAGGTTTTTGTCAACAGAGCAGCCCTAAAGTCTGGGGTGCCTGTGTCTTGCTGATTTTTAGATTTCCCAATTTATACGCCCATGAGTGGAAGTGCCCTTTGCTCTCTAAGCTGAGTTTTTTAGACGTTTCAGGACACAGAATACATTTCTCCAGAGTGGCTGTTGGCAATTTACATCCCGCCCATCAGCGTAGCCAGGCTCCCCTTTCTCCATGGCCTGTCCTGCCTTTCTGGTTTTGACACTTTATTCAGCATGGCCCTTGTGACCGATGGGAAGCGAGAATTCTTTGTAGCGCTGATTTGCCTTTCCAGGTTGCTTGGTTGGCCAAAAAGGGCGTATGCGTTTTTTCCTGAATATATTCAGGAAAAAACGCATACGCCCTTTTTGGCCAAGGGCATCATTGTCGAGGTTTTGCCGCTTTTCCTGTGCTTTAAAGGCGATTCGAATCTCCCTCCTGGAATCTGTTTCCTGCAATTCTGCCTTGCTTTCAAATCCTCTTTGTTTCCTTCCCTCAATATATTTGGGGACGAGAGTTATCATTTATAAGTCAGCAGGTTTGTGAATTGCAGTGCCCCTGAGCTCCATTTTTCAACTCGCTTTCTTGGGAGCTGGCCGCAAAAGCGCAGGATTGCTTCAGGCACTATTCTGGTCCCGGGCGGCAGGCTTAGCCTGTGGTTAATTCTTCTTCCTGATGGGAAAATAGAGTGACCTGTGCCTGTCCCAACACCTAGAGCTAGTCTCTCATTGGTTCCCCCTCTTCCCGTTCGTCCTCAGGACAAATTGCAACCTGTACGGAACAGGAGGTTAAAGGTGCTGATTCTCCAAGGAGGGAGATTGCTAGTAAAGCGGCTGGAATGGCGAACCCGAGCACAAGGAGATGAGAAATGAGGTGCGTTTTGGAAACCTTTCCCGATCACACGGTTTAACATCTTCTGGGTTTCTCATGCATGTTTTCGATGTAGGAAGATGCCCTTGAACCTGGAGATTTGGGAACCATGGGATGGGTACCACGCAGTATTACTTTAAAGGGTCTGTGTTTCCTCACCCAACCTCACCAAACCTCTCAGCCCCAAGAGTGTCCACCCTTATGTCTCAATCAGCTCTGGGTCTAGATATGGTCAATCCAGGTGGCATCACAGCCCCTGAACGAATTTTGTAAGAATTTCTCTCTTTCACTGTCTCTGTTTCACGGGTTTTTAAAAGTAATTGATTTTTATAATGGGGTTTAGATGCTTTTCACTGCTGTGTTTCTGCCGCTTTACACCCACTTGACTCACTTACAGAGAGATATCAATACATAGGTTTTAAGATTCTTACTAGTCAGATATATTCTTGGGTGGTGAATAGGGGGTGTTGAGTCCAATTCACTGAGCAAGGAGTAGGCCTTGTCTATTACATATTGCGTTTATGGAAAGGTATCTGAGCTAATTTGAAACCCTTGTTTTATGCATCACCCCACCTCACCTTTCCCGTTAAGCAGCCATAGTGTGTTTTCTAAACGTGTGACTCTGTTCTGTTTTGTAATTCAGTTCAAGGGTAGCGGTTTTTACATTCCCTCTATAAGTGATATCTTATGATAACTGTCTTTTTCTGTGTGACTTATTTCACTTAGATTCGTCGTACCTAAATCCACTCATCATGCTGCTACTAGCCTTATGACGTTGATTTCATGGCGTAGTGATATTCCATTGTACATAAGGACCACAACTTCTTTATCCATTTTTCTCTTTCCTGGGATATTTAAGGTGTAACGAAGTGGAGGTTTTTGTCAACAGAGCAGCCCTAAACTTTGGGGTGCCTGTGTCTTGCTGATTTTTAGTTTTCTCAATTTATACGCCCATGAGTGGAAGTGCCCTATGCTCTCTAAGCTGAGTTTTTTAGACGTTTCAGGACACACAGTACACTTCTCCAGAGTGGCTGTTGGCAATTTACATCCCGCCCACCAGCGTAGCCAGGCTCCCGTTTCTCCATGGCCTTTCCTACCTTTCTGGTTTTGACACTTTATTCAGCATGGCCCTTTTGACCAATGGGAAGCGAGACTTCTTTGTAGCGCTGATTTGCCTTTCCAGGTTGCTTGGTTGGCCAAAAAGGGCGTATGCGTTTTTTCCTGAATATATTCAGGAAAAAACGCATACGCCCTTTTTGGCCAAGGGCATCATTGTCGAGGTTTTGCCGCTTTTCCTGTGCTTTAAAGGCGATGCGAATCTCCCTCCTGAAACCCGTTTCCTGCAATTCTACCTTGCTTTCAAATCCTCTTCGTTACTTTCCCTCAATATATTTGTGGACGAGAGTTATCATTTATAAGTCTGCAGGTTTGTGAATTGCAGTGCCCCTGAGCTCCATATTTCAACTCGCTTTCTTGGGAGCTGGCCGCAAAAGTGCAGGATTGCTTCAGGCCCTATTCTGGTCCCGGGCGGCAGGCTGAGCCTGTGGTTAATTCTTCTTCCTGATGGGAAAATAGAGTGACCTGTGCCTGTCCCAACACCTAGAGCTAGTCTCTCATTGGTTCCCCCTCTTCCCGTTCGTCCTCAGGACAAATTGCAACCTATACGGAACAGGAGGTTAAAGGTGCTGATTCTCCAAGGAGGGAGATTGCTATTAAAGCAGCTGGAATGGCGAACCCGAGCACAAGGAGATGAGAAATGAGGTGCGTTTTGGAAACCTTTCCCGATCACACGGTTTACCATCTTCTGGGTTTCTCATGCATGTTTTCGATGTAGGAAGATGCCCTTGAACCTGGAGATTTGGGAACCATGGGATGGGTACCACGCAGTATTACTTTAAAGGGTCTGTGTTTCCTCACCCAACCTCACCAAACCTCTCAGCCCCAAGAGTGTCCACCCTTATGTCTCAATCAGCTCTGGGTCTAGATATGGTCAATCCAGGTGGCATCACAGCCCCTGAACGAATTTTGTAAGAATTTCTCTCTTTCACTGTCTCTGTTTAACGGGTTTTTAAAAGTAATTGATTTTTATAATGGGGTTTAGCTGCTTTTCACTGCTGTGTTTCTGCCACTTTACACCCACTTGACTCACTTACAGAGAGATATCAATACATAGGTTTTAAGATTCTTACTAGTCAGATATATTCTTGGGTGGTGAATAGGGGGTGTTGAGTCCAATTCACTGAGCAAGGAGTAGGCCTTGTCTATTACATATTGCGTTTATGGAAAGGTATCTGAGCTAATTTGAAACCCTTGTTTTATGCATCACCCCACCTCACCTTTCCCGTTAAGCAGCCATAGTGTGTTTTCTAAGCGTGTGACTCTGTTCTGTTTTGTAATTCAGTTCAAGGGTAGCGGTTTTTACATTCCCTCTATAAGTGATATCTTATGATAAGTGTCTTTTTCTGTGTGACTTATTTCATTTAGAATCGTCGTACCTAAATCCACTCATCATGCTGCTACTAGCCTTATGAGGTTGATTTCATGGCTGAGTGATATTCCATTGTACATAAGGACCACAACTTCTTTATCCATTTTTCTCTTTCCTGGGATATTTAAGGAGTAACGAAGTGGAGGTTTTTGTCAACAGAGCAGCCCTAAAGTTTGGGGTGCCTGTGTCTTGCTGATTTTTAGATTTCCCAATTTATACGCCCATGAGTGGAAGTGCCCTTTGCTCTCTAAGCTGAGTTTTTTAGACGTTTCAGGACACAGAATACATTTCTCCAGAGTGGCTGTTGGCAATTTACATCCCGCCCATCAGCCTAGCCAGGCTCCCCTTTCTCCATGGCCTGTCCTGCCTTTCTGGTTTTGACACTTTATTCAGCATGGCCCTTGTGACCGATGGGAAGCGAGAATTCTTTGTAGCGCTGATTTGCCTTTCCAGGTTGCTTGGTTGGCCAAAAAGGGCGTATGCGTTTTTTCCTGAATATATTCAGGAAAAAACGCATACGCCCTTTTTGGCCAAGGGCATCATTGTCGAGGTTTTGCCGCTTTTCATGTGCTTTAAAGGCGATGCGAATCTCCCTCCTGAAACCCGTTTCCTGCAATTCTACCTTGCTTTCAAATCCTCTTCGTTACTTTCCCGCAATATATTTGTAGACGAGAGTTATCATTTATAAGTCTGCAGGTTTGTGAATTGCAGTGCCCCTGAGCTCCATATTTCAACTCGCTTTCTTGGGAGCTGGCCGCAAAAGTGCAGGATTGCTTCAGGCCCTATTCTGGTCCCGGGCGGCAGGCTGAGCCTGTGGTTAATTCTTCTTCCTGATGGGAAAATAGAGTGACCTGTGCCTGTCCCAACACCTAGAGCTAGTCTCTCATTGGTTCCCCCTCTTCCCGTTCGTCCTCAGGACAAATTGCAACCTATACGGAACAGGAGGTTAAAGGTGCTGATTCTCCAAGGAGGGAGATTGCTATTAAAGCAGCTGGAATGGCGAACCCGAGCACAAGGAGATGAGAAATGAGGTGCGTTTTGGAAACCTTTCCCGATCACACGGTTTACCATCTTCTGGGTTTCTCATGCATGTTTTCGATGTAGGAAGATGCCCTTGAACCTGGAGATTTGGGAACCATGGGATGGGTACCACGCAGTATTACTTTAAAGGGTCTGTGTTTCCTCACCCAACCTCACCAAACCTCTCAGCCCCAAGAGTGTCCACCCTTATGTCTCAATCAGCTCTGGGTCTAGATATGGTCAATCCAGGTGGCATCACAGCCCCTGAACGAATTTTGTAAGAATTTCTCTCTCTTTCACTGTCTCTGTTTAACGGGTTTTTAAAAGTAATTGATTTTTATAATGGGGTTTAGCTGCTTTTCACTGCTGTGTTTCTGCCACTTTACACCCACTTGACTCACTTACAGAGAGATATCAATACATAGGTTTTAAGATTCTTACTAGTCAGATATATTCTTGGGTGGTGAATAGGGGGTGTTGAGTCCAATTCACTGAGCAAGGAGTAGGCCTTGTCTATTACATATTGCATTTATGGAAAGGTATCTGAGCTAATTTGAAACCCTTGTTTTATGCATCACCCCACCTCACCTTTCCCGTTAAGCAGCCATAGTGTGTTTTCTAAACGTGTGACTCTGTTCTGTTTTGTAATTCAGTTCAAGGGTAGCGGTTTTTACATTCCCTCTATAAGTGATATCTTATGATAAGTGTCTTTTTCTGTGTGACTTATTTCATTTAGAATCGTCGTACCTAAATCCACTCATCATGCTGCTACTAGCCTTATGACGTTGATTTCACGGCTGAGTGATATTCCATTGTACATAAGGACCACAACTTCTTTATCAATTTTTCTCTTTCCGGGATAGTTAAGGAGTAACGAAGTGGAGGTTTTTGTCAACAGAGCAGCCCTAAAGTCTGGGGTGCCTGTGTCTTGCTGATTTTTAGATTTCCCAATTTATACGCCCATGAGTGGAAGTGCCCTTTGCTCTCTAAGCTGAGTTTTTTAGACGTTTCAGGACACAGAATACATTTCTCCAGAGTGGCTGTTGGCAATTTACATCCCGCCCATCAGCGTAGCCAGGCTCCCCTTTCTCCATGGCCTGTCCTGCCTTTCTGGTTTTGACACTTTATTCAGCATGGCCCTTGTGACCGATGGGAAGCGAGAATTCTTTGTAGCGCTGATTTGCCTTTCCAGGTTGCTTGGTTGGCCAAAAAGGGCGTATGCGTTTTTTCCTGAATATATTCAGGAAAAAACGCATACGCCCTTTTTGGCCAAGGGCATCATTGTCGAGGTTTTGCCGCTTTTCCTGTGCTTTAAAGGCGATTCGAATCTCCCTCCTGGAATCTGTTTCCTGCAATTCTGCCTTGCTTTCAAATCCTCTTTGTTTCCTTCCCTCAATATATTTGGGGACGAGAGTTATCATTTATAAGTCAGCAGGTTTGTGAATTGCAGTGCCCCTGAGCTCCATATTTCAACTCGCTTTCTTGGGAGCTGGCCGCAAAAGCGCAGGATTGCTTCAGGCACTATTCTGGTCCCGGGCGGCAGGCTGAGCCTGTGGTTAATTCTTCTTCCTGATGGGAAAATAGAGTGACCTGTGCCTGTCCCAACACCTAGAGCTAGTCTCTCATTGGTTCCCCCTCTTCCCGTTCGTCCTCAGGACAAATTGCAACCTATACGGAACAGGAGGTTAAAGGTGCTGATTCTCCAAGGAGGGAGATTGCTATTAAAGCAGCTGGAATGGCGAACCCGAGCACAAGGAGATGAGAAATGAGGTGCGTTTTGGAAACCTTTCCCGATCACACGGTTTACCATCTTCTGGGTTTCTCATGCATGTTTTCGATGTAGGAAGATGCCCTTGAACCTGGAGATTTGGGAACCATGGGATGGGTACCACGCAGTATTACTTTAAAGGGTCTGTGTTTCCTCACCCAACCTCACCAAACCTCTCAGCCCCAAGAGTGTCCACCCTTATGTCTCAATCAGCTCTGGGTCTAGATATGGTCAATCCAGGTGGCATCACAGCCCCTGAACGAATTTTGTAAGAATTTCTCTCTTTCACTGTCTCTGTTTAACGGGTTTTTAAAAGTAATTGATTTTTATAATGGGGTTTAGCTGCTTTTCACTGCTGTGTTTCTGCCACTTTACACCCACTTGACTCACTTACAGAGAGATATCAATACATAGGTTTTAAGATTCTTACTAGTCAGATATATTCTTGGGTGGTGAATAGGGGGTGTTGAGTCCAATTCACTGAGCAAGGAGTAGGCCTTGTCTATTACATATTGCGTTTATGGAAAGGTATCTGAGCTAATTTGAAACCCTTGTTTTATGCATCACCCCACCTCACCTTTCCCGTTAAGCAGCCATAGTGTGTTTTCTAAGCGTGTGACTCTGTTCTGTTTTGTAATTCAGTTCAAGGGTAGCGGTTTTTACATTCCCTCTATAAGTGATATCTTATGATAAGTGTCTTTTTCTGTGTGACTTATTTCATTTAGAATCGTCGTACCTAAATCCACTCATCATGCTGCTACTAGCCTTATGACGTTGATTTCATGGCTGAGTGATATTCCATTGTACATAAGGACCACAACTTCTTTATCCATTTTTCTCTTTCCTGGGATATTTAAGGAGTAACGAAGTGGAGGTTTTTGTCAACAGAGCAGCCCTAAAGTCTGGGGTGCCTGTGTCTTGCTGATTTTTAGATTTCCCAATTTATACGCCCATGAGTGGAAGTGCCCTTTGCTCTCTAAGCTGAGTTTTTTAGACGTTTCAGGACACAGAATACATTTCTCCAGAGTGGCTGTTGGCAATTTACATCCCGCCCATCAGCGTAGCCAGGCTCCCCTTTCTCCATGGCCTGTCCTGCCTTTCTGGTTTTGACACTTTATTCAGCATGGCCCTTGTGACCGATGGGAAGCGAGAATTCTTTGTAGCGCTGATTTGCCTTTCCAGGTTGCTTGGTTGGCCAAAAAGGGCGTATGCGTTTTTTCCTGAATATATTCAGGAAAAAACGCATACGCCCTTTTTGGCCAAGGGCATCATTGTCGAGGTTTTGCCGCTTTTCCTGTGCTTTAAAGGCGATTCGAATCTCCCTCCTGGAATCTGTTTCCTGCAATTCTGCCTTGCTTTCAAATCCTCTTTGTTTCCTTCCCTCAATATATTTGGGGACGAGAGTTATCATTTATAAGTCAGCAGGTTTGTGAATTGCAGTGCCCCTGAGCTCCATTTTTCAACTCGCTTTCTTGGGAGCTGGCCGCAAAAGCGCAGGATTGCTTCAGGCACTATTCTGGTCCCGGGCGGCAGGCTGAGCCTGTGGTTAATTCTTCTTCCTGATGGGAAAATAGAGTGACCTGTGCCTGTCCCAACACCTAGAGCTAGTCTCTCATTGGTTCCCCCTCTTCCCGTTCGTCCTCAGGACAAATTGCAACCTATACGGAACAGGAGGTTAAAGGTGCTGATTCTCCAAGGAGGGAGATTGCTATTAAAGCAGCTGGAATGGCGAACCCGAGCACAAGGAGATGAGAAATGAGGTGCGTTTTGGAAACCTTTCCCGATCACACGGTTTACCATCTTCTGGGTTTCTCATGCATGTTTTCGATGTAGGAAGATGCCCTTGAACCTGGAGATTTGGGAACCATGGGATGGGTACCACGCAGTATTACTTTAAAGGGTCTGTGTTTCCTCACCCAACCTCACCAAACCTCTCAGCCCCAAGAGTGTCCACCCTTATGTCTCAATCAGCTCTGGGTCTAGATATGGTCAATCCAGGTGGCATCACAGCCCCTGAACGAATTTTGTAAGAATTTCTCTCTTTCACTGTCTCTGTTTAACGGGTTTTTAAAAGTAATTGATTTTTATAATGGGGTTTAGCTGCTTTTCACTGCTGTGTTTCTGCCACTTTACACCCACTTGACTCACTTACAGAGAGATATCAATACATAGGTTTTAAGATTCTTACTAGTCAGATATATTCTTGGGTGGTGAATAGGGGGTGTTGAGTCCAATTCACTGAGCAAGGAGTAGGCCTTGTCTATTACATATTGCGTTTATGGAAAGGTATCTGAGCTAATTTGAAACCCTTGTTTTATGCATCACCCCACCTCACCTTTCCCGTTAAGCAGCCATAGTGTGTTTTCTAAGCGTGTGACTCTGTTCTGTTTTGTAATTCAGTTCAAGGGTAGCGGTTTTTACATTCCCTCTATAAGTGATATCTTATGATAAGTGTCTTTTTCTGTGTGACTTATTTCATTTAGAATCGTCGTACCTAAATCCACTCATCATGCTGCTACTAGCCTTATGACGTTGATTTCATGGCTGAGTGATATTCCATTGTACATAAGGACCACAACTTCTTTATCCATTTTTCTCTTTCCTGGGATATTTAAGGAGTAACGAAGTGGAGGTTTTTGTCAACAGAGCAGCCCTAAAGTTTGGGGTGCCTGTGTCTTGCTGATTTTTAGATTTCCCAATTTATACGCCCATGAGTGGAAGTGCCCTTTGCTCTCTAAGCTGAGTTTTTTAGACGTTTCAGGACACAGAATACATTTCTCCAGAGTGGCTGTTGGCAATTTACATCCCGCCCATCAGCCTAGCCAGGCTCCCCTTTCTCCATGGCCTGTCCTGCCTTTCTGGTTTTGACACTTTATTCAGCATGGCCCTTGTGACCGATGGGAAGCGAGAATTCTTTGTAGCGCTGATTTGCCTTTCCAGGTTGCTTGGTTGGCCAAAAAGGGCGTATGCGTTTTTTCCTGAATATATTCAGGAAAAAACGCATACGCCCTTTTTGGCCACGGGCATCATTGTCGAGGTTTTGCCGCTTTTCCTGTGCTTTAAAGGCGATTCGAATCTCCCTCCTGAAATCTGTTTCCTGCAATTCTGCCTTGCTTTCAAATCCTCTTCGTTTCCTTCCCTCAATATATTTGGGGACGAGAGTTATCATTTATAAGTCAGCAGGTTTGTGAATTGCAGTGCCCCTGAGCTCCATTTTTCAACTCGCTTTCTTGGGAGCTGGCCGCAAAAGCGCAGGATTGCTTCAGGCACTATTCTGGTCCCGGGCGGCAGGCTGAGCCTGTGGTTAATTCTTCTTCCTGATGGGAAAATAGAGTGACCTGTGCCTGTCCCAACACCTAGAGCTAGTCTCTCATTGGTTCCCCCTCTTCCCGTTCGTCCTCAGGACAAATTGCAACCTGTACGGAACAGGAGGTTAAAGGTGCTGATTCTCCAAGGAGGGAGATTGCTAGTAAAGCGGCTGGAATGGCGAACCCGAGCACAAGGAGATGAGAAATGAGGTGCGTTTTGGAAACCTTTCCCGATCACACGGTGTACCATCTTCTCGGTTTCTCATGCATGTTTTCGATGTAGGAAGATGCCCTTGAACCTGTAGATTTGGGAACCATGGGATGGGTACCACGCAGTATTACTTTAAAGGGTCTGTGTTTCCTCACCCAACCTCACCAAACCTCTCAGCCCCAAGAGTGTCCACCCTTATGTCTCAATCAGCTCTGGGTCTAGATATGGTCAATCCAGGGGGCATCACAGCCCCTGAACGAATTTTGTAAGAATTTCTCTCTTTCACTGTCTCTGTTTAATGGGTTTTTAAAAGTAATTGATTTTTATAATGGGGTTTAGCTGCTTTTCACTGCTGTGTTTCTGCCACTTTACACCCACTTGACTCACTTACAGAGAGATATCAATACATAGGTTTTAAGATTCTTACTAGTCAGATATATTCTTGGGTGGTGAATAGGGGGTGTTGAGTCCAATTCACTGAGCAAGGAGTAGGCCTTGTCTATTACATATTGCGTTTATGGAAAGGTATCTGAGCTAATTTGAAACCCTTGTTTTATGCATCACCCCACCTCACCTTTCCCGTTAAGCAGCCATAGTGTGTTTTCTAAGCGTGTGACTCTGTTCTGTTTTGTAATTCAGTTCAAGGGTAGCGGTTTTTACATTCCCTCTATAAGTGATATCTTATGATAAGTGTCTTTTTCTGTGTGACTTATTTCATTTAGAATCGTCGTACCTAAATCCACTCATCATGCTGCTACTAGCCTTATGACGTTGATTTCATGGCTGAGTGATATTCCATTGTACATAAGGACCACAACTTCTTTATCCATTTTTCTCTTTCCTGGGATATTTAAGGAGTAACGAAGGGGAGGTTTTTGTCAACAGAGCAGCCCTAAAGTTTGGGGTGCCTGTGTCTTGCTGATTTTTAGATTTCCCAATTTATACGCCCATGAGTGGAAGTGCCCTTTGCTCTCTTAGCTGAGTTTTTTAGACGTTTCAGGACACAGAATACATTTCTCCAGAGTGGCTGTTGGCAATTTACATCCCGCCCATCAGCGTAGCCAGGCTCCCGTTTCTCCATGGCCTGTCCTGCCTTTCTGGTTTTGACACTTTATTCAGCATGGCCCTTTTGACCGATGGGAAGCGAGACTTCTTTGTAGCGCTGATTTGCCTTTCCAGGTTGCTTGGTTGTCCAAAAAGGGCGTATGCGTTTTTTCCTGAATATATTCAGGAAAAAACGCATACGCCCTTTTTGGCCAAGGGCATCATTGTCGAGGTTTTGCCGCTTTTCCTGTGCTTTAAAGGCGATGCGAATCTCCCTCCTGAAACCCGTTTCCTGCAATTCTGCCTTGCTTTCAAATCCTCTTCGTTACCTTCCCTCAATATATTTGTGGACGAGAGTTATCATTTATAAGTCTGCAGGTTTGTGAATTGCAGTGCCCCTGAGCTCCATTTTTCAACTCGCTTTCTTGGGAGCTGGCCGCAAAAGCGCAGAATTGCTTCAGGCACTATTCTGGTCCCGGGCGGCAGGCTGAGCCTGTGGTTAATTCTTCTTCCTGATGGGAAATTAGAGTGACCTGTGCCTGTCCCAACACCTAGAGCTAGTCTCTCATTGGTTCCCCCTCTTCCCGTTCGTCCTCAGGACAAATTGCAACCTGTACGGAACAGGAGGTTAAAGGTGCTGATTCTCCAAGGAGGGAGATTGCTAGTAAAGCGGCTGGAATGGCGAACCCGAGCACAAGGAGATGAGAAATGAGGTGCGTTTTGGAAACCTTTCCCGATCACACGGTTTACCATCTTCTGGGTTTCTCATGCATGTTTTCGATGTAGGAAGATGCCCTTGAACCTGTAGATTTGGGAACCATGGGATGGGTACCACGCAGTATTACTTTAAAGGGTCTGTGTTTCCTCACCCAACCTCACCAAACCTCTCAGCCCCAAGAGTGTCCACCCTTATGTCTCAATCAGCTCTGGGTCTAGATATGGTCAATCCAGGTGGCATCACAGCCCCTGAACGAATTTTGTAAGAATTTCTCTCTTTCACTGTCTCTGTTTAACGGGTTTTTAAAAGTAATTGATTTTTATAATGGGGTTTAGCTGCTTTTCACTGCTGTGTTTCTGCCACTTTACACCCACTTGACTCACTTACAGAGAGATATCAATACATAGGTTTTAAGATTCTTACTAGTCAGATATATTCTTGGGTGGTGAATAGGGGGTGTTGAGTCCAATTCACTGAGCAAGGAGTAGGCCTTGTCTATTACATATTGCGTTTATGGAAAGGTATCTGAGCTAATTTGAAACCCTTGTTTTATGCATCACCCCACCTCACCTTTCCCGTTAAGCAGCCATAGTGTGTTTTCTAAGCGTGTGACTCTGTTCTGTTTTGTAATTCAGTTCAAGGGTAGCGGTTTTTACATTCCCTCTATAAGTGATATCTTATGATAAGTGTCTTTTTCTGTGTGACTTATTTCATTTAGAATCGTCGTACCTAAATCCACTCATCATGCTGCTACTAGCCTTATGACGTTGATTTCATGGCTGAGTGATATTCCATTGTACATAAGGACCACAACTTCTTTATCCATTTTTCTCTTTCCTGGGATATTTAAGGAGTAACGAAGGGGAGGTTTTTGTCAACAGAGCAGCCCTAAAGTTTGGGGTGCCTGTGTCTTGCTGATTTTTAGATTTCCCAATTTATACGCCCATGAGTGGAAGTGCCCTTTGCTCTCTAAGCTGAGTTTTTTAGACGTTTCAGGACACAGAATACATTTCTCCAGAGTGGCTGTTGGCAATTTACATCCCGCCCACCAGAGTAACCAGGCTCCCGTTTCTCCATGGCCTGTCCTGCCTTTCTGGTTTTGACACTTTATTCAGCATGGCCCTTTTGACCAATGGGAAGCGAGACTTCTTTGTAGCGCTGATTTGCCTTTCCAGGTTGCTTGGTTGGCTAAAAAGGGCGTATGCGTTTTTTCCTGAATATATTCAGGAAAAAACGCATCCGCCCTTTTTGGCCAAGGGCATCATTGTCGAGGTTTTGCCGCTTTTCCTGTGCTTTAAAGGCAATGCGAATCTCCCTCCTGAAACAAGTTTCCTGCAATTCTGCCTTGCTTTCAAATCCTCTTCGTTACCTTCCCTCAATATATTTGTGGAGGAGAGTTATCATTTATAAGTCTGCAGGTTTGTGAATTGCAGTGCCCCTGAGCTCCATTTTTCAACTCGCTTTCTTGGGAGCTGGCCGCAAAAGCGCAGGATTGCTTCAGGCCCTATTCTGGTCCCGGGCGGCAGGCTGAGCCTGTGGTTAATTCTTCTTCCTGATGGGAAAATAGAGTGACCTGTGCCTGTCCCAACACCTAGAGCTAGTCTCTCATTGGTTCCCCCTCTTCCCGTTCATCCTCAGGACAAATTGCAACCTGTACGGAACAGGAGGTTAAAGGTGCTGATTCTCCAAGGAGGGAGATTGCTAGTAAAGCGGCTGGAATGGCGAACCCGAGCACAAGGAGATGAGAAATGAGGTGCGTTTTGGAAACCTTTCCCGATCACACGGTGTACCATCTTCTGGGTTTCTCATGCATGTTTTCGATGTAGGAAGATGCCCTTGAACCTGGAGATTTGGGACCCATGGGATGGGTACCACGCAGTATTACTTTAAAGGGTCTGCGTTTCCTCACCCAACCTCACCACACCTCTCAGCCCCAAGAGTGTCCACCCTTATGTCTCAATCAGCTGTGGGTCTCGATATGGTCAATCCAGGTGGCATCACAGCCCCTGAACGAATTTTGTAAGAATTTCTCTCTCTTTCACTGTCTCTGTTTCACGGGTTTTTAAAAGTAATTGATTTTTATAATGAGGTTTAGCTGCTTTTCACTGCTGTGTTTCTGCCGCTTTACACCCACTTGACTCACTTACAGATAGATATCAATACATAGGTTTCAAGATTCTTACTAGTCAGATATATTCTTGGGCGGTGAATAGGGGGTGTTGAGTCCAATTCACTGAGCAAGGAGTAGGCCTTGTCTATTACATTTTGGGTTTATGGAACGGTATCTGAGCTAATTTGAAACCCTTGTTTTATGCATCACCCCACCTCACCTTTCCCGTTAAGCAGCCATAGTGTGTTTTCTAAACGTGTGACTCTGTTCTGTTTTGTAATTCAGTTCAAGGGTAGCGGTTTTTACATTCCCTCTATAAGTGATATCTTATGATAAGTGGCTCTTTCTGTGTGACTTATTTCACTTAGAATCGTCGTACCTAAATCCACTCATCATGCTGCTACTAGCCTTATGACGTTGATTTCATGGCGTAGTGATATTCCATTGTACATAAGGACCACAACTTCTTTATCAATTTTTCTCTTTCCTGGGATATTTAAGGTGTAACGAAGTGGAGGTTTTTGTCAACAGAGCAGCCCTAAACTTTGGGGTGCCTGTGTCTTGCTGATTTTTAGTTTTCCCTATTTATACGCCCATGAGTGGAAGTGCCCTATGCTCTCTAAGCTGAGTTTTTTAGACGTTTCAGGACACACAGTACACTTCTCCAGAGTGGCTGTTGGCAATTTACATCCCGCCCACCAGCGTAGCCAGGCTCCCGTTTCTCCATGGCCTGTCCTACCTTTCTGGTTTTGACACTTTATTCAGCATGGCCCTTTTGACCAATGGGAAGCGAGACTTCTTTGTAGCGCTGATTTGCCTTTCCAGGTTGCTTGGTTGGCCAAAAAGGGCGTATGCGTTTTTTCCTGAATATATTCAGGAAAAAACGCATACGCCCTTTTTGGCCAAGGGCATCATTGTCGAGGTTTTGCCGCTTTTCCTGTGCTTTAAAGGCGATGCGAATCTCCCTCCTGAAAGCCGTTTCCTGCAATTCTGCCTTGCTTTCAAATCCTCTTCGTTACCTTCCCTCAATATATTTGTGGACGAGAGTTATCATTTATAAGTCTGCAGGTTTGTGAATTGCAGTGCCCCTGAGCTCCATTTTTCAACTCGCTTTCTTGGGAGCTGGCCGCAAAAGCGCAGGATTGCTTCAGGCACTATTCTGGTCCCGGGCGGCAGGCTGAGCCTGTGGTTAATTCTTCTTCCTGATGGGAAAATAGAGTGACCTGTGCCTGTCCCAACACCTAGAGCTAGTCTCTCATTGGTTCCCCCTCTTCCCGTTCGTCCTCAGGACAAATTGCAACCTGTACGGAACAGGAGGTTAAAGGTGCTGATTCTCCAAGGAGGGAGATTGCTAGTAAAGCGGCTGGAATGGCGAACCCGAGCACAAGGAAATGAGAAATGAGGTGCGTTTTGGAAACCTTTCCCGATCACACGGTTTACCATCTTCTGGGTTTCTCATGCATGTTTTCGATGTAGGAAGATGCCCTTGAACCTGGAGATTTGGGAACCATGGGATGGGTACCACGCAGTATTACTTTAAAGGGTCTGTGTTTCCTCACCCAACCTCACCACACCTCTCAGCCCCAAGAGTGTCCACCCTTATGTCTCAATCAGCTCTGGGTCTAGATATGGTCAATCCAGGTGGCATCACAGCCCCTGAACGAATTTTGTAAGAATTTCTCTCTTTCACTGTCTCTGTTTAACGGGTTTTTAAAAGTAATTGATTTTTATAATGGGGTTTAGCTGCTTTTCACTGCTGTCTTTCTGCCACTTTACACCCACTTGACTCACTTACAGAGAGATATCAATACATAGGTTTTAAGATTCTTACTAGTCAGATATATTCTTGGGTGGTGAATAGGGGGTGTTGAGTCCAATTCACTGAGCAAGGAGTAGGCCTTGTCTATTACATATTGCGTTTATGGAAAGGTATCTGAGCTAATTTGAAACCCTTGTTTTATGCATCACCCCACCTCACCTTTCCCGTTAAGCAGCCATAGTGTGTTTTCTAAGCGTGTGACTCTGTTCTGTTTTGTAATTCAGTTCAAGGGTAGCGGTTTTTACATTCCCTCTATAAGTGATATCTTATGATAAGTGTCTTTTTCTGTGTGACTTATTTCATTTAGAATCGTCGTACCTAAATCCACTCATCATGCTGCTACTAGCCTTATGACGTTGATTTCATGGCTGAGTGATATTCCATTGTACATAAGGACCACAACTTCTTTATCCATTTTTCTCTTTCCTGGGATATTTAAGGAGTAACGAAGGGGAGGTTTTTGTCAACAGAGCAGCCCTAAAGTTTGGGGTGCCTGTGTCTTGCTGATTTTTAGATTTCCCAATTTATACGCCCATGAGTGGAAGTGCCCTTTGCTCTCTTAGCTGAGTTTTTTAGACGTTTCAGGACACAGAATACATTTCTCCAGAGTGGCTGTTGGCAATTTACATCCCGCCCATCAGCGTAGCCAGGCTCCTGTTTCTCCATGGCCTGTCCTGCCTTTCTGGTTTTGACACTTTATTCAGCATGGCCCTTTTGACCGATGGGAAGCGAGACTTCTTTGTAGCGCTGATTTGCCTTTCCAGGTTGCTTGGTTGGCCAAAAAGGGCGTATGCGTTTTTTCCTGAATATATTCAGGAAAAAACGCATACGCCCTTTTTGGCCAAGGGCATCATTGTCGAGGTTTTGCCGCTTTTCCTGTGCTTTAAAGGCGATGCGAATCTCCCTCCTGAAACCCGTTTCCTGCAATTCTGCCTTGCTTTCAAATCCTCTTCGTTACCTTCCCTCAATATATTTGTGGACGAGAGTTATCATTTATAAGTCTGCAGGTTTGTGAATTGCAGTGCCCCTGAGCTCCATTTTTCAACTCGCTTTCTTGGGAGCTGGCCGCAAAAGCGCAGGATTGCTTCAGGCACTATTCTGGTCCCGGGCGGCAGGCTGAGCCTGTGGTTAATTCTTCTTCCTGATGGGAAATTAGAGTGACCTGTGCCTGTCCCAACACCTAGAGCTAGTCTCTCATTGGTTCCCCCTCTTCCCGTTCGTCCTCAGGACAAATTGCAACCTGTACGGAACAGGAGGTTAAAGGTGCTGATTCTCCAAGGAGGGAGATTGCTAGTAAAGCGGCTGGAATGGCGAACCCGAGCACAAGGAGATGAGAAATGAGGTGCGTTTTGGAAACCTTTCCCGATCACACGGTTTACCATCTTCTGGGTTTCTCATGCATGTTTTCGATGTAGGAAGATGCCCTTGAACCTGTAGATTTGGGAACCATGGGATGGGTACCACGCAGTATTACTTTAAAGGGTCTGTGTTTCCTCACCCAACCTCACCAAACCTCTCAGCCCCAAGAGTGTCCACCCTTATGTCTCAATCAGCTCTGGGTCTAGATATGGTCAATCCAGGTGGCATCACAGCCCCTGAACGAATTTTGTAAGAATTTCTCTCTTTCACTGTCTCTGTTTAACGGGTTTTTAAAAGTAATTGATTTTTATAATGGGGTTTAGCTGCTTTTCACTGCTGTGTTTCTGCCACTTTACACCCACTTGACTCACTTACAGAGAGATATCAATACATAGGTTTTAAGATTCTTACTAGTCAGATATATTCTTGGGTGGTGAATAGGGGGTGTTGAGTCCAATTCACTGAGCAAGGAGTAGGCCTTGTCTATTACATATTGCGTTTATGGAAAGGTATCTGAGCTAATTTGAAACCCTTGTTTTATGCATCACCCCACCTCACCTTTCCCGTTAAGCAGCCATAGTGTGTTTTCTAAGCGTGTGACTCTGTTCTGTTTTGTAATTCAGTTCAAGGGTAGCGGTTTTTACATTCCCTCTATAAGTGATATCTTATGATAAGTGTCTTTTTCTGTGTGACTTATTTCATTGAGAATCGTCGTACCTAAATCCACTCATCATGCTGCTACTAGCCTTATGACGTTGATTTCATGGCTGAGTGATATTCCATTGTACATAAGGACCACAACTTCTTTATCCATTTTTCTCTTTCCTGGGATATTTAAGGAGTAACGAAGTGGAGGTTTTTGTCAACATAGCAGCCCTAAAGTTTGGGGTGCCTGTGTCTTGCTGATTTTTAGATTTCCCAATTTATACGCCCATGAGTGGAAGTGCCCTTTGCTCTCTAAGCTGAGTTTTTTAGACGTTTCAGGACACAGAATACATTTCTCCAGAGTGGCTGTTGGCAATTTACATCCCGCCCATCAGCGTAGCCAGGCTCCCGTTTCTCCATGGCCTGTCCTGCCTTTCTGGTTTTGACAATTTATTCAGCATGGCCCTTTTGACCGATGGGAAGCAAGACTTCTTTGTAGCGCTGATTTGCCTTTCCAGGTTGCTTGGTTGGCCAAAAAGGGCGTATGCGTTTTTTCCTGAATATATTCAGGAAAAAACGCATACGCCCTTTTTGGCCAAGGGCATCATTGTCGAAGTTTTGCCGCTTTTCCTGTGCTTTAAAGGCGATGCGAATCTCCCTCCTGAAACCCGTTTCCTGCAATTCTGCCTTGCTTTCAAATCCTCTTCGTTACCTTCCCTCAATATATTTGTGGACGATATTTATCATTTATAAGTCTGCAGGTTTTTGAATCGCAGTGCCCCTGAGCTCCATTTTTCAACTCGCTTTCTTGGGAGCTGGCCGCAAAAGCGCAGGATTGCTTCAGGCACTATTCTGGTCCCGGGCGGCAGGCTGAGCCTGTGGTTAATTCTTCTTCCTGATGGGAAAATAGAGTGACCTGTGCCTGTCCCAACACCTAGAGCTAGTCTCTCATTGGTTCCCCCTCTTCCCGTTCGTCCTCAGGACAAATTGCAACCTGTACGGAACAGGAGGTTAAAGGTGCTGATTCTCCAAGGAGGGAGATTGCTAGTAAAGCGGCTGGAATGGCGAACCCGAGCACAAGGAGATGAGAAATGAGGTGCGTTTTGGAAACCTTTCCCGATCACACGGTTTAACATCTTCTGGGTTTCTCATGCATGTTTTCGATGTAGGAAGATGCCCTTGAACCTGGCGATTTGGGAACCATGGGATGGGTACCACGCAGTATTACTTTAAAGGGTCTGTGTTTCCTCACCCAACCTCACCAAACCTCTCAGCCCCAAGAGTGTCCACCCTTATGTCTCAATCAACTCTGGGTCTAGATATGGTCAATCCAGGTGGCATCACAGCCCCTGAACGAATTTTGTAAGAATTTCTCTCTCTTTCACTGTCTCTGTTTAACGGGTTTTTAAAAGTAATTGATTTTTATAATGGGGTTTAGCTGCTTTTCACTGCTGTGTTTCTGCCACTTTACACCCACTTGACTCACTTACAGAGAGATATCAATACATAGGTTTTAAGATTCTTACTAGTCAGATATATTCTTGGGTGGTGAATAGGGGGTGTTGAGTCCAATTCACTGAGCAAGGAGTAGGCCTTGTCTATTACATATTGCGTTTATGGAAAGGTATCTGAGCTAATTTGAAACCCTTGTTTTATGCATCACCCCACCTCACCTTTCCCGTTAAGCAGCCATAGTGTGTTTTCTAAGCGTGTGACTCTGTTCTGTTTTGTAATTCAGTTCAAGGGTAGCGGTTTTTACATTCCCTCTATAAGTGATATCTTATGATAAGTGTCTTTTTCTGTGTGACTTATTTCATTTAGAATCGTCGTACCTAAATCCACTCATCATGCTGCTACTAGCCTTATGACGTTGATTTCATGGCTGAGTGATATTCCATTGTACATAAGGACCACAACTTCTTTATCCATTTTTCTCTTTCCTGGGATATTTAAGGAGTAACGAAGGGGAGGTTTTTGTCAACAGAGCAGCCCTAAAGTTTGGGGTGCCTGTGTCTTGCTGATTTTTAGATTTCCCAATTTTTACGCCCATGAGTGGAAGTGCCCTTTGCTCTCTTAGCTGAGTTTTTTAGACGTTTCAGGACACAGAATACATTTCTCCAGAGTGGCTGTTGGCAATTTACATCCCGCCCATCAGCGTAGCCAGGCTCCCGTTTCTCCATGGCCTGTCCTGCCTTTCTGGTTTTGACACTTTATTCAGCATGGCCCTTTTGACCGATGGGAAGCGAGACTTCTTTGTAGCGCTGATTTGCCTTTCCAGGTTGCTTGGTTGGCCAAAAAGGGCGTATGCGTTTTTTCCTGAATATATTCAGGAGAAAACGCATACGCCCTTTTTGGCCAAGGGCATCATTATCGAGGTTTTGCCGCTTTTCCTGTGATTTAAAGACGATGCGAATCTCCCTCCTGAAACCCGTTTCCTGCAATTCTGCCTTGCTTTCAAATCCTCTTCGTTACCTTCCCTCAATATATTTGTGGAGGAGAGTTATCATTTATAAGTCTGCAGGTTTGTGAATTGCAGTGCCCCTGAGCTCCATTTTTCAACTCGCTTTCTTGGGAGCTGGCCGCAAAAGCGCAGGATTGCTTCAGGCCCTATTCTGGTCCCGGGCGGCAGGCTGAGCCTGTGGTTAATTCTTCTTCCTGATGGGAAAATAGAGTGACCTGTGCCTGTCCCAACACCTAGAGCTAGTCTCTCATTGGTTCCCCCTCTTCCCGTTCATCCTCAGGACAAATTGCAACCTGTACGGAACAGGAGGTTAAAGGTGCTGATTCTCCAAGGAGGGAGATTGCTAGTAAAGCGGCTGGAATGGCGAACCCGAGCACAAGGAGATGAGAAATGAGGTGCGTTTTGGAAACCTTTTCCGATCACACGGTGTACCATCTTCTGGGTTTCTCATGCATGTTTTCGATGTAGGAAGATGCCCTTGAACCTGGAGATTTGGGACCCATGGGATGGGTACCACGCAGTATTACTTTAAAGGGTCTGCGTTTCCTCACCCAACGTCACCACACCTCTCAGCCCCAAGAGTGTCCACCCTTATGTCTCAATCAGCTGTGGGTCTCGATATGGTCAATCCAGGTGGCATCACAGCCCCTGAACAAATTTTGTAAGAATTTCTCTCTCTTTCACTGTCTCTGTTTCACGGGTTTTTAAAAGTAATTGATTTTTATAATGAGGTTTAGCTGCTTTTCACTGCTGTGTTTCTGCCGCTTTACACCCACTTGACTCACTTACAGATAGATATCAATACATAGGTTTCAAGATTCTTACTAGTCAGATATATTCTTGGGTGGTGAATAGGGGGTGTTGAGTCCAATTCACTGAGCAAGGAGTAGGCCTTGTCTATTACATATTGCGTTTATGGAAAGGTATCTGAGATAATTTGAAACCCTTGTTTTATGCATCACCCCACCTCACCTTTCCCGTTAAGCAGCCATAGTGTGTTTTCTAAGCGTGTGACTCTGTTCTGTTTTGTAATTCAGTTCAAGGGTAGCGGTTTTTACATTCCCTCTATAAGTGATATCTTATGATAAGTGTCTTTTTCTGTGTGACTTATTTCATTTAGAATCGTCGTACCTAAATCCACTCATCATGCTGCTACTAGCCTTATGACGTTGATTTCATGGCTGAGTGATATTCCATTGTACATAAGGACCACAACTTCTTTATCCATTTTTCTCTTTCCTGGGATATTTAAGGAGTAACGAAGGGGAGGTTTTTGTCAACAGAGCAGCCCTAAAGTTTGGGGTGCCTGTGTCTTGCTGATTTTTAGATTTCCCAATTTATACGCCCATGAGTGGAAGTGCCCTTTGCTCTCTAAGCTGAGTTTTTTAGACGTTTCAGGACACAGAATACATTTCTCCAGAGTGGCTGTTGGCAATTTACATCCCGCCCATCAGCGTAGCCAGGCTCCCGTTTCTCCATGGCCTGTCCTGCCTTTCTGGTTTTGACACTTTATTCAGCATGGCCCTTTTGACCGATGGGAAGCGAGACTTCTTTGTAGCGCTGATTTGCCTTTCCAGGTTGCTTGGTTGGCCAAAAAGGGCGTATGCGTTTTTTCCTGAATATATTCAGGAAAAAACGCATACGCCCTTTTTGGCCAAGGGCATCATTGTCGAGGTTTTGCCGCTTTTCCTGTGCTTTAAAGGCGATGCGAATCTCCCTCCTGAAACCCGTTTCCTGCAATTCTGCCTTGCTTTCAAATCCTCTTCGTTACCTTCCCTCAATATATTTGTGGACGAGAGTTATCATTTATAAGTCTGCAGGTTTGTGAATTGCAGTGCCCCTGAGCTCCATTTTTCAACTCGCTTTCTTGGGAGCTGGCCGCAAAAGCGCAGGATTGCTTCAGGCACTATTCTGGTCCCGGGCGGCAGGCTGAGCCTGTGGTTAATTCTTCTTCCTGATGGGAAATTAGAGTGACCTGTGCCTGTCCCAACACCTAGAGCTAGTCTCTCATTGGTTCCCCCTCTTCCCGTTCGTCCTCAGGACAAATTGCAACCTGTACGGAACAGGAGGTTAAAGGTGCTGATTCTCCAAGGAGGGAGATTGCTAGTAAAGCGGCTGGAATGGCGAACCCGAGCACAAGGAGATGAGAAATGAGGTGCGTTTTGGAAACCTTTCCCGATCACACGGTTTACCATCTTCTGGGTTTCTCATGCATGTTTTCGATGTAGGAAGATGCCCTTGAACCTGTAGATTTGGGAACCATGGGATGGGTACCACGCAGTATTACTTTAAAGGGTCTGTGTTTCCTCACCCAACCTCACCAAACCTCTCAGCCCCAAGAGTGTCCACCCTTATGTCTCAATCAGCTCTGGGTCTAGATATGGTCAATCCAGGTGGCATCACAGCCCCTGAACGAATTTTGTAAGAATTTCTCTCTTTCACTGTCTCTGTTTAACGGGTTTTTAAAAGTAATTGATTTTTATAATGGGGTTTAGCTGCTTTTCACTGCTGTGTTTCTGCCACTTTACACCCACTTGACTCACTTACAGAGAGATATCAATACATAGGTTTTAAGATTCTTACTAGTCAGATATATTCTTGGGTGGTGAATAGGGGGTGTTGAGTCCAATTCACTGAGCAAGGAGTAGGCCTTGTCTATTACATATTGCGTTTATGGAAAGGTATCTGAGCTAATTTGAAACCCTTGTTTTATGCATCACCCCACCTCACCTTTCCCGTTAAGCAGCCATAGTGTGTTTTCTAAGCGTGTGACTCTGTTCTGTTTTGTAATTCAGTTCAAGGGTAGCGGTTTTTACATTCCCTCTATAAGTGATATCTTATGATAAGTGTCTTTTTCTGTGTGACTTATTTCATTGAGAATCGTCGTACCTAAATCCACTCATCATGCTGCTACTAGCCTTATGACGTTGATTTCATGGCTGAGTGATATTCCATTGTACATAAGGACCACAACTTCTTTATCCATTTTTCTCTTTCCTGGGATATTTAAGGAGTAACGAAGTGGAGGTTTTTGTCAACATAGCAGCCCTAAAGTTTGGGGTGCCTGTGTCTTGCTGATTTTTAGATTTCCCAATTTATACGCCCATGAGTGGAAGTGCCCTTTGCTCTCTAAGCTGAGTTTTTTAGACGTTTCAGGACACAGAATACATTTCTCCAGAGTGGCTGTTGGCAATTTACATCCCGCCCATCAGCGTAGCCAGGCTCCCGTTTCTCCATGGCCTGTCCTGCCTTTCTGGTTTTGACAATTTATTCAGCATGGCCCTTTTGACCGATGGGAAGCAAGACTTCTTTGTAGCGCTGATTTGCCTTTCCAGGTTGCTTGGTTGGCCAAAAAGGGCGTATGCGTTTTTTCCTGAATATATTCAGGAAAAAACGCATACGCCCTTTTTGGCCAAGGGCATCATTGTCGAAGTTTTGCCGCTTTTCCTGTGCTTTAAAGGCGATGCGAATCTCCCTCCTGAAACCCGTTTCCTGCAATTCTGCCTTGCTTTCAAATCCTCTTCGTTACCTTCCCTCAATATATTTGTGGACGATATTTATCATTTATAAGTCTGCAGGTTTTTGAATCGCAGTGCCCCTGAGCTCCATTTTTCAACTCGCTTTCTTGGGAGCTGGCCGCAAAAGCGCAGGATTGCTTCAGGCACTATTCTGGTCCCGGGCGGCAGGCTGAGCCTGTGGTTAATTCTTCTTCCTGATGGGAAAATAGAGTGACCTGTGCCTGTCCCAACACCTAGAGCTAGTCTCTCATTGGTTCCCCCTCTTCCCGTTCGTCCTCAGGACAAATTGCAACCTGTACGGAACAGGAGGTTAAAGGTGCTGATTCTCCAAGGAGGGAGATTGCTAGTAAAGCGGCTGGAATGGCGAACCCGAGCACAAGGAGATGAGAAATGAGGTGCGTTTTGGAAACCTTTCCCGATCACACGGTTTAACATCTTCTGGGTTTCTCATGCATGTTTTCGATGTAGGAAGATGCCCTTGAACCTGGCGATTTGGGAACCATGGGATGGGTACCACGCAGTATTACTTTAAAGGGTCTGTGTTTCCTCACCCAACCTCACCAAACCTCTCAGCCCCAAGAGTGTCCACCCTTATGTCTCAATCAACTCTGGGTCTAGATATGGTCAATCCAGGTGGCATCACAGCCCCTGAACGAATTTTGTAAGAATTTCTCTCTCTTTCACTGTCTCTGTTTAACGGGTTTTTAAAAGTAATTGATTTTTATAATGGGGTTTAGCTGCTTTTCACTGCTGTGTTTCTGCCACTTTACACCCACTTGACTCACTTACAGAGAGATATCAATACATAGGTTTTAAGATTCTTACTAGTCAGATATATTCTTGGGTGGTGAATAGGGGGTGTTGAGTCCAATTCACTGAGCAAGGAGTAGGCCTTGTCTATTACATATTGCGTTTATGGAAAGGTATCTGAGCTAATTTGAAACCCTTGTTTTATGCATCACCCCACCTCACCTTTCCCGTTAAGCAGCCATAGTGTGTTTTCTAAGCGTGTGACTCTGTTCTGTTTTGTAATTCAGTTCAAGGGTAGCGGTTTTTACATTCCCTCTATAAGTGATATCTTATGATAAGTGTCTTTTTCTGTGTGACTTATTTCATTTAGAATCGTCGTACCTAAATCCACTCATCATGCTGCTACTAGCCTTATGACGTTGATTTCATGGCTGAGTGATATTCCATTGTACATAAGGACCACAACTTCTTTATCCATTTTTCTCTTTCCTGGGATATTTAAGGAGTAACGAAGGGGAGGTTTTTGTCAACAGAGCAGCCCTAAAGTTTGGGGTGCCTGTGTCTTGCTGATTTTTAGATTTCCCAATTTTTACGCCCATGAGTGGAAGTGCCCTTTGCTCTCTTAGCTGAGTTTTTTAGACGTTTCAGGACACAGAATACATTTCTCCAGAGTGGCTGTTGGCAATTTACATCCCGCCCATCAGCGTAGCCAGGCTCCCGTTTCTCCATGGCCTGTCCTGCCTTTCTGGTTTTGACACTTTATTCAGCATGGCCCTTTTGACCGATGGGAAGCGAGACTTCTTTGTAGCGCTGATTTGCCTTTCCAGGTTGCTTGGTTGGCCAAAAAGGGCGTATGCGTTTTTTCCTGAATATATTCAGGAGAAAACGCATACGCCCTTTTTGGCCAAGGGCATCATTATCGAGGTTTTGCCGCTTTTCCTGTGATTTAAAGACGATGCGAATCTCCCTCCTGAAACCCGTTTCCTGCAATTCTGCCTTGCTTTCAAATCCTCTTCGTTACCTTCCCTCAATATATTTGTGGACGAGAGTTATCATTTATAAGTCTGCAGGTTTGTGAATTGCAGTGCCCCTGAGCTCCATTTTTCAACTCGCTTTCTTGGGAGCTGGCCGCAAAAGCGCAGGATTGCTTCAGGCACTATTCTGGTCCCGGGCGGCAGGCTGAGCCTGTGGTTAATTCTTCTTCCTGATGGGAAAATAGAGTGACCTGTGCCTGTCCCAACACCTAGAGCTAGTCTCTCATTGGTTCCCCCTCTTCCCGTTCGTCCTCAGGACAAATTGCAACCTGTACGGAACAGGAGGTTAAAGGTGCTGATTCTCCAAGGAGGGAGATTGCTAGTAAAGCGGCTGGAATGGCGAACCCGAGCACAAGGAGATGAGAAATGAGGTGCGTTTTGGAAACCTTTCCCGATCACACGGTATACCATCTTCTGGGTTTCTCATGCATGTTTTCGATGTAGGAAGATGCCCTTGAACCTGGAGATTTGGGAACCATGGGATGGGTACCACGCAGTATTACTTTAAAGGGTCTGTGTTTCCTCACCCAACCTCACCAAACCTCTCAGCCCCAAGAGTGTCCACCCTTATGTCTCAATCAGCTCTGGGTCTAGATATGGTCAATCCAGGTGGCATCACAGCCCCTGAACGAATTTTGTAAGAATTTCTCTCTTTCACTGTCTCTGTTTAACGGGTTTTTAAAAGTAATTGATTTTTATAATGGGGTTTAGCTGCTTTTCACTGCTGTGTTTCTGCCACTTTACACCCACTTGACTCACTTACAGAGAGATATCAATACATAGGTTTTAAGATTCTTACTAGTCAGATATATTCTTGGGTGGTGAATAGGGGGTGTTGAGTCCAATTCACTGAGCAAGGAGTAGGCCTTGTCTATTACATATTGCGTTTATGGAAAGGTATCTGAGCTAATTTGAAACCCTTGTTTTATGCATCACCCCACCTCACCTTTCCCGTTAAGCAGCCATAGTGTGTTTTCTAAGCGTGTGACTCTGTTCTGTTTTGTAATTCAGTTCAAGGGTAGCGGTTTTTACATTCCCTCTATAAGTGATATCTTATGATAAGTGTCTTTTTCTGTGTGACTTATTTCATTTAGAATCGTCGTACCTAAATCCACTCATCATGCTGCTACTAGCCTTATGACGTTGATTTCATGGCTGAGTGATATTCCATTGTACATAAGGACCACAACTTCTTTATCCATTTTTCTCTTTCCTGGAATATTTAAGGAGTAACGAAGGGGAGGTTTTTGTCAACAGAGCAGCCCTAAAGTTTGGGGTGCCTGTGTCTTGCTGATTTTTAGATTTCCCAATTTATACGCCCATGAGTGGAAGTGCCCTTTGCTCTCTAAGCTGAGTTTTTTAGACGTTTCAGGACACAGAATACATTTCTCCAGAGTGGCTGTTGGCAATTTACATCCCGCCCACCAGAGTAACCAGGCTCCCGTTTCTCCATGGCCTGTCCTGCCTTTCTGGGTTTGACACTTTATTCAGCATGGCCCTTTTGACCAATGGGAAGCGAGACTTCTTTGTAGCGCTGATTTGCCTTTCCAGGTTGCTTGGTTGGCTAAAAAGGGCGTATGCGTTTTTTCCTGAATATATTCAGGAAAAAACGCATCCCCCCTTTTTGGCCAAGGGCATCATTGTCGAGGTTTTGCCGCTTTTCCTGTGCTTTAAAGACAATGCGAATCTCCCTCCTGAAACCCGTTTCCTGCAATTCTGCCTTGCTTTCAAATCCTCTTCGTTACCTTCCCTCAATATATTTGTGGAGGAGAGTTATCATTTATAAGTCTGCAGGTTTGTGAATTGCAGTGCCCCTGAGCTCCATTTTTCAACTCGCTTTCTTGGGAGCTGGCCGCAAAAGCGCAGGATTGCTTCAGGCCCTATTCTGGTCCCGGGCGGCAGGCTGAGCCTGTGGTTAATTCTTCTTCCTGATGGGAAAATAGAGTGACCTGTGCCTGTCCCAACACCTAGAGCTAGTCTCTCATTGGTTCCCCCTCTTCCCGTTCATCCTCAGGACAAATTGCAACCTGTACGGAACAGGAGGTTAAAGGTGCTGATTCTCCAAGGAGGGAGATTGCTAGTAAAGCGGCTGGAATGGCGAACCCGAGCACAAGGAGATGAGAAATGAGGTGCGTTTTGGAAACCTTTTCCGATCACACGGTGTACCATCTTCTGGGTTTCTCATGCATGTTTTCGATGTAGGAAGATGCCCTTGAACCTGGAGATTTGGGACCCATGGGATGGGTACCACGCAGTATTACTTTAAAGGGTCTGCGTTTCCTCACCCAACGTCACCACACCTCTCAGCCCCAAGAGTGTCCACCCTTATGTCTCAATCAGCTGTGGGTCTCGATATGGTCAATCCAGGTGGCATCACAGCCCCTGAACAAATTTTGTAAGAATTTCTCTCTCTTTCACTGTCTCTGTTTCACGGGTTTTTAAAAGTAATTGATTTTTATAATGAGGTTTAGCTGCTTTTCACTGCTGTGTTTCTGCCGCTTTACACCCACTTGACTCACTTACAGATAGATATCAATACATAGGTTTCAAGATTCTTACTAGTCAGATATATTCTTGGGTGGTGAATAGGGGGTGTTGAGTCCAATTCACTGAGCAAGGAGTAGGCCTTGTCTATTACATATTGCGTTTATGGAAAGGTATCTGAGATAATTTGAAACCCTTGTTTTATGCATCACCCCACCTCACCTTTCCCGTTAAGCAGCCATAGTGTGTTTTCTAAGCGTGTGACTCTGTTCTGTTTTGTAATTCAGTTCAAGGGTAGCGGTTTTTACATTCCCTCTATAAGTGATATCTTATGATAAGTGTCTTTTTCTGTGTGACTTATTTCATTTAGAATCGTCGTACCTAAATCCACTCATCATGCTGCTACTAGCCTTATGACGTTGATTTCATGGCTGAGTGATATTCCATTGTACATAAGGACCACAACTTCTTTATCCATTTTTCTCTTTCCTGGGATATTTAAGGAGTAACGAAGGGGAGGTTTTTGTCAACAGAGCAGCCCTAAAGTTTGGGGTGCCTGTGTCTTGCTGATTTTTAGATTTCCCAATTTATACGCCCATGAGTGGAAGTGCCCTTTGCTCTCTAAGCTGAGTTTTTTAGACGTTTCAGGACACAGAATACATTTCTCCAGAGTGGCTGTTGGCAATTTACATCCCGCCCATCAGCGTAGCCAGGCTCCCGTTTCTCCATGGCCTGTCCTGCCTTTCTGGTTTTGACACTTTATTCAGCATGGCCCTTTTGACCGATGGGAAGCGAGACTTCTTTGTAGCGCTGATTTGCCTTTCCAGGTTGCTTGGTTGGCCAAAAAGGGCGTATGCGTTTTTTCCTGAATATATTCAGGAAAAAACGCATACGCCCTTTTTGGCCAAGGGCATCATTGTCGAGGTTTTGCCGCTTTTCCTGTGCTTTAAAGGCGATGCGAATCTCCCTCCTGAAACCCGTTTCCTGCAATTCTGCCTTGCTTTCAAATCCTCTTCGTTACCTTCCCTCAATATATTTGTGGACGAGAGTTATCATTTATAAGTCTGCAGGTTTGTGAATTGCAGTGCCCCTGAGCTCCATTTTTCAACTCGCTTTCTTGGGAGCTGGGCGCAAAAGCGCAGGATTGCTTCAGGCACTATTCTGGTCCCGGGCGGCAGGCTGAGCCTGTGGTTAATTCTTCTTCCTGATGGGAAAATAGAGTGACCTGTGCCTGTCCCAACACCTAGAGCTAGTCTCTCATTGGTTCCCCCTCTTCCCGTTCGTCCTCAGGACAAATTGCAACCTGTACGGAACAGGAGGTTAAAGGTGCTGATTCTCCAAGGAGGGAGATTGCTAGTAAAGCGGCTGGAATGGCGAACCAGAGCACAAGGAGATGAGAAATGAGGTGCGTTTTGGAAACCTTTCCCGATCACACGGTTTACCATCTTCTGGGTTTCTCATGCATGTTTTCGATGTAGGAAGATGCCCTTGAACCTGGAGATTTGGGAACCATGGGATGGGTACCACGCAGTATTACTTTAAAGGGTCTGTGTTTCCTCACCCAACCTCACCAAACCTCTCAGCCCCAAGAGTGTCCACCCTTATGTCTCAATCAGCTCTGGGTCTAGATATGGTCAATCCAGGTGGCATCCCATCCCCTGAACGAATTTTGTAAGAATTTCTCTCTCTTTCACTGTCTCTGTTTAACGGGTTTTTAAAAGTAATTGATTTTTATAATGGGGTTTAGCTGCTTTTCACTGCTGTGTTTCTGCCACTTTACACCCACTTGACTCACTTACAGAGAGATATCAATACATAGGTTTTAAGATTCTTACTAGTCAGATATATTCTTGGGTGGTGAATAGGGGGTGTTGAGTCCAATTCACTGAGCAAGGAGTAGGCCTTGTCTATTACATATTGCGTTTATGGAAAGGTATCTGAGCTAATTTGAAACCCTTGTTTTATGCATCACCCCACCTCACCTTTCCCGTTAAGCAGCCATAGTGTGTTTTCTAAGCGTGTGACTCTGTTCTGTTTTGTAATTCAGTTCAAGGGTAGCGGTTTTTACATTCCCTCTATAAGTGATATCTTATGATAAGTGTCTTTTTCTGTGTGAGTTATTTCATTTAGAATCGTCGTACCTAAATCCACTCATCATGCTGCTACTAGCCTTATGACGTTGATTTCACGGCTGAGTGATATTCCATTGTACATAAGGACCACAACTTCTTTATCCATTTTTCTCTTTCCTGGGATATTTAAGGAGTAACGAAGGGGAGGTTTTTGTCAACAGAGCAGCCCTAAAGTTTGGGGTGCCTGTGTCTTGCTGATTTTTAGATTTCCCAATTTATACGCCCATGAGTGGAAGTGCCCTTTGCTCTCTAAGCTGAGTTTTTTAGACGTTTCAGGACACAGAATACATTTCTCCAGAGTGGCTGTTGGCAATTTACATCCCGCCCATCAGCGTAGCCAGGCTCCCGTTTCTCCATGGCCTGTCCTGCCTTTCTGGTTTTGACACTTTATTCAGCATGGCCCTTTTGACCGATGGGAAGCGAGACTTCTTTGTAGCGCTGATTTGCCTTTCCAGGTTGCTTGGTTGGCCAAAAAGGGCGTATGCGTTTTTTCCTGAATATATTCAGGAAAAAACGCATCCGCCCTTTTTGGCCAAGGGCATCATTGTCGAGGTTTTGCCGCTTTTCCTGTGCTTTAAAGGCGATTCGAATCTCCCTCCTGAAATCTGTTTCCTGCAATTCTGCCTTGCTTTCAAATCCTCTTCGTTTCCTTCCCTCAATATATTTGGGGACGAGAGTTATCATTTATAAGTCAGCAGGTTTGTGAATTGCAGTGCCCCTGAGCTCCATTTTTCAACTCACTTTCTTGGGAGCTGGCCGCAAAAGCGCAGGATTGCTTCAGGCACTATTCTGGTCCCGGGCGGCAGGCTGAGCCTGTGGTTAATTCTTCTTCCTGATGGGAAAATAGAGTGACCTGTGCCTGTCCCAACACCTAGAGCTAGTCTCTCATTGGTTCCCCCTCTTCCCGTTCGTCCTCAGGACAAATTGCAACCTGTACGGAACAGGAGGTTAAAGGTGCTGATTCTCCAAGGAGGGAGATTGCTAGTAAAGCGGCTGGAATGGCGAACCCGAGCACAAGGAGATGAGAAATGAGGTGCGTTTTGGAAACCTTTCCCGATCACATGGTGTACCATCTTCTGGGTTTCTCATGCATGTTTTCGATGTAGGAAGATGCCCTTGAACCTGGAGATTTGGGACCCATGGGATGGGTACCACGCAGTATTACTTTAAAGGGTCTGCGTTTCCTCACCCAACCTCACCAAACCTCTCAGCCCCAAGAGTGTCCACCCTTATGTCTCAATCAGCTGTGGGTCTAGATATGGTCAATCCAGGTGGCATCACAGCCCCTGAACGAATTTTGTAAGAATTTCTCTCTTTTTCACTGTCTTTGTTTCACGGGTTTTTAAAAGTAATTGATTTTTATAATGGGGTTTAGCTGCTTTTCACTGCTGTGTTTATGCCGCTTTACACCCACTTGACTCACTTACAGAGAGATATCAATACATAGGTTTTAAGATTCTTACTAGTCAGATATATTCTTGGGCAGTGAATATGGGGTGTTGAGTCCAATTCACTGAGCAAGGAGTAGGTCTTGTCTATTACATATTGGGTTTATGGAACGGTATCTGAGCTAATTTGAAACCCTTGTTTTATGCATCACCCCACCTCACCTTTCCCGTTAAGCAGCCATAGTGTGTTTTCTAAACGTGTGACTCTGTTCTGTTTTGTAATTTAGTTCAAGGGTAGCGGTTTTTACATTCCCTCTATAAGTGATATCTTATGATAAGTGTCTTTTTCTGTGTGACTTATTTCACTTAGAATCGTCCTACCTAAATCCACTCATCATGCTGCTACTAGCCTTATGACGTTGATTTCACGGCTGAGTGATATTCCATTGTACATAAGGACCACAACTTCTTTATCTATTTTTCTCTTTCCTGGGATATTTACGGTGTAACGAAGTGGAGGTTCTTCTCCACAGAGCAGCCCTAAACTTTGGGGTGCCTGTGTCTTGCTGATTTTTAGTTTTCCCAATTTATACGCCCATGAGTGGAAGTGCCCTATGCTCTCTAAGCTGAGTTTTTTAGATGTTTCAGGACACACCGTACCCTTCTCCAGAGTGGCTGATGGCAATTTACATCCCACCCATCAGCGTAACCAGGTTCCCGTTTCTCCATGGCCTGTCCTGCATTTCTGCTTTTGACACTTTATTCAGCATGGCCCTTTTGACCGATGGGAAGCGAGACTTCTTTGTAGCGCTGATTTGCCTTTCCAGGTTGCTTGGTTGGCCAAAAAGGGCGGATGCGTTTTTTCCTGAATATATTCAGGAAAAAACGCATCCGCCCTTTTTGGCCAAGGGCATCATTGTCGAGGTTTTGCCGCTTTTCCTGTTCTTTAAAGGCGATTCGAATCTCCCTCCTGAGATCTGTTTCCTGCAATTCTGCCTTGCTTTCGAATCCTCTTCGTTGCCTTCCCTCAATATATTTGTGGACGAGAGTTATCATTTATAAGTCTGCAGGTTTGTGAATTGAAGTGCCCCTGAGCTCCATTTTTCAACTCGCTTTCTTGGGAGCTGGCCGCAAAAGCGCAGGATTGCTTCAGGCCCTATTCTGGTCCCGGGCGGCAGGCTGAGCCTGTGGTTAATTCTTCTTCCTGATGGGAAAATAGAGTGACCTGTGCCTGTCCCAACACCTAGAGCTAGTCTCTCATTGGTTCCCCCTCTTCCCGTTCATCCTCAGGACAAATTGTAACCTGTACGGAACAGGAGGTTAAAGGTGCTGATTCTCCAAGGAGGGAGATTGCTAGTAAAGCGGCTGGAATGGCGAACCCGAGCACAAGGAGATGAGAAATGAGGTGCGTTTTGGAAACCTTTCCCGATCACACGGTGTACCCTCTTCTGGGTTTCTCATGCATGTTTTCGATGTAGGAAGATGCCCTTGAACCTGGAGATTTGGGACCCATGGGATGGGTACCACGCAGTATTACTTTAAAGGGTCTGCGTTTCCTCACCCAACCTCACCAAACCTCTCAGCCCCAAGAGTGTCCACCCTTATGTCTCAATCAGCTGTGTGTCTAGATATGGTCAATCCAGGTGGCATCACAACCCCTGAACGAATTTTGTAAGAATTTCTCTCTCTTTCACTGTCTTTGTTTCACGGGTTTTTAAAAGTAATTGATTTTTATAATGGGGTTTAGCTGCTTTTCACTGCTGTGTTTATGCCGCTTTACACCCACTTGACTCACTTACAGAGAGATATCAATACATAGGTTTTAAGATTCTTACTAGTCAGATATATTCTTGGGCGGTGAATATGGGGTGTTGAGTCCAATTCACTGAGCAAGGAGTAGGTCTTGTCTATTACATATTGGGTTTATGGAACGGTATCTGAGCTTATTTGAAACCCTTGTTTTATGTATCACCCCACCTCACCTTTCCCGTTAAGCAGCTATTGTGTGTTTTCTAAACGTGTGACTCTCTTCTGTTTTGTAATTCAGTTCAAGGGTAGCGGTTTTTACATTCCCTCTATAAGTGATATCTTATGATAAGTGTCTTTTTCTGTGTGACTTATTTCACTTAGAATCGTCGTACCTAAATCCACTCATCATGCTGCTACTAGCCTTATGACATTGATTTCACGGCTGAGTGATATTCCATTGTACATAAGGACCACAACTTCTTTATCCATTTTTCTCTTTCCTGGGATATTTACGGTGTAACGAAGTGGAGGTTCTTGTCAACAGAGCAGCCCTAAACTTTGGGGTGCCTGTGTCTTGCTGATTTTTAGTTTTCCCAATTTATACGCCCATGAGTGGAAGTGCCCTATGCTCTCTAAGCTGAGTTTTTTAGATATTTCAGGACACACCGTACCCTTCTCCAGAGTGGCTGTTGGCAATTTACATCCCGCCCATCAGCGTAGCCAGGCTCCTGTTTCTCCATGGCCTGTCCTGCCTTTCTGGTTTTGACACTTTATTCAGCATGGCCCTTTTGACCGATGGGAAGCGAGACTTCTTTGTAGCGCTGATTTGCCTTTCCAGGTTGATTGGTTGGCCAAAAAGGGCGGATGCGTTTTTTCCTGAATATATTCAGGAAAAAACGCATCCGCCCTTTTTGGCCAAGGGCATCATTGTCGAGGTTTTGCCGCTTTTCCTGTTCTTTAAAGGCGATTCGAATCTCCCTCCTGAAATCTGTTTCCTGCAATTCTGCCTTGCTTTCAAATCCTCTTCGTTGCCTTCCCTCAATATATTTGTGGACGAGAGTTATCATTTATAAGTCTGCAGGTTTTTGAATTGCAGTGCCCCTGAGCTCCATTTTTCAACTCGCTTTCTTGGGAGCTGGCCGCAAATGCGCAGGATTGCTTCAGGCCCTATTCGGGTCCCGGGCGGCAGGCTGAGCCTGTGGTTAATTCTTCTTCCTGATGGGAAAATAGAGTGACCTGTGCCTGTCCCAACACCTAGAGCTAGTCTCTCATTGGTTCCCCCTCTTCCCGTTCATCCTCAGGACAAATTGCAACCTGTACGGAACAGGAGGTTAAAGGTGCTGATTCTCCAAGGAGGGAGATTGCTAGTAAAGCGGCTGGAATGGCGAACCCGAGCACAAGGAGATGAGAAATGAGGTGCGTTTTGGAAACCTTTCCCGATCACACGGTTTACCATCTTCTGGGTTTCTCATGCATGTTTTCGATGTAGGAAGATGCCCTTGAACCTGGAGATTTGGGAACCATGGGATGGGTACCACGCAGTATTACTTTAAAGGGTCTGTGTTTCCTCACCCAACCTCACCAAACCTCTCAGCCCCAAGAGTGTCCACCCTTATGTCTCAATCAGCTCTGGGTCTAGATATGGTCAATCCAGGTGGCATCACAGCCCCTGAACGAATTTTGTAAGAATTTCTCTCTTTCACTGTCTCTGTTTAACGGGTTTTTAAAAGTAATTGATTTTTATAATGGGGTTTAGCTGCTTTTCACTGCTGTGTTTCTGCCACTTTACACCCACTTGACTCACTTACAGAGAGATATCAATACATAGGTTTTAAGATTCTTACTAGTCAGATATATTCTTGGGTGGTGAATAGGGGGTGTTGAGTCCAATTCACTGAGCAAGGAGTAGGCCTTGTCTATTACATATTGCATTTATGGAAAGGTATCGGAGCTAATTTGAAACCCTTGTTTTATGCATCACCCCACCTCACCTTTCCCGTTAAGCAACCATAGTGTGTTTTCTAAGCGTGTGACTCTGTTCTGTTTTGTAATTCAGTTCAAGGGTAGCGGTTTTTACATTCCCTCTATAAGTGATATCTTATGATAAGTGTCTTTTTCTGTGTGACTTATTTCATTTAGAATCGTCGTACCTAAATCCACTCATCATGCTGCTACTAGCCTTATGACGTTGATTTCATGGCTGAGTGATATTCCATTGTACATAAGGACCACAACTTCTTTATCCATTTTTCTCTTTCCTGGGATATTTAAGGAGTAACGAAGGGGAGGTTTTTGTCAACAGAGCAGCCCTAAAGTTTGGGGTGCCTGTGTCTTGCTGATTTTTAGATTTCCCAATTTATATGCCCATGAGTGGAAGTGCCCTTTGCTCTCTAAGCTGAGTTTTTTAGACGTTTCAGGACACAGAATACATTTCTCCAGAGTGGCTGTTGGCAATTTACATCCCGCCCATCAGCGTAGCCAGGCTCCCGTTTCTCCATGGCCTGTCCTGCCTTTCTGGTTTTGACACTTTATTCAGCATGGCCCTTTTGACCGATGGGAAGCGAGACTTCTTTGTAGCGCTGATTTGCCTTTCCAGGTTGCTTGGTTGGCCAAAAAGGGCGGATGCGTTTTTTCCTGAATATATTCAGGAAAAAACGCATCCGCCCTTTTTGGCCAAGGGCATCATTGTCGAGGTTTTGCCGCTTTTCCTGTGCTTTAAAGGCGATTCGAATCTCCCTCCTGAAATCTGTTTCCTGCAATTCTGCCTTGCTTTCAAATCCTCTTCGTTTCCTTCCCTCAATATATTTGGGGACGAGAGTTATCATTTATAAGTCAGCAGGTTTGTGAATTGCAGTGCCCCTGAGCTCCATTTTTCAACTCGCTTTCTTGGGAGCTGGCCGCAAAAGCGCAGGATTGCTTCAGGCACTATTCTGGTCCCGGGCGGCAGGCTGAGCCTGTGGTTAATTCTTCTTCCTGATGGGAAAATAGAGTGACCTGTGCCTGTCCCAACACCTAGAGCTAGTCTCTCATTGGTTCCCCCTCTTCCTGTTCGTCCTCAGGACAAATTGCAACCTGTACGGAACAGGAGGTTAAAGGTGCTGATTCTCCAAGGAGGGAGATTGCTAGTAAAGCGGCTGGAATGGCGAACCCGAGCACAAGGAGATGAGAAATGAGGTGCGTTTTGGAAACCTTTCCCGATCACACGGTTTAACATCTTCTGGGTTTCTCATGCATGTTTTCGATGTAGGAAGATGCCCTTGAACCTGGAGATTTGGGAACCATGGGATGGGTACCACGCAGTATTACTTTAAAGGGTCTGTGTTTCCTCACCCAACCTCACCAAACCTCTCAGCCCCAAGAGTGTCCACCCTTATGTCTCAATCAGCTCTGGGTCTAGATATGGTCAATCCAGGTGGCCTCACAGCCCCTGAACGAATTTTGTAAGAATTTCTCTCTTTCACTGTCTCTGTTTAACGGGTTTTTAAAAGTAATTGATTTTTATAATGGGGTTTAGCTGCTTTTCACTGCTGTGTTTCTGCCACTTTACACCCACTTGACTCACTTACAGAGAGATATCAATACATAGGTTTTAAGATTCTTACTAGTCAGATATATTCTTGGGTGGTGAATAGGGGGTGTTGAGTCCAATTCACTGAGCAAGGAGTAGGCCTTGTCTATTACATATTGCGTTTATGGAAAGGTATCTGAGCTAATTTGAAACCCTTGTTTTATGCATCACCCCACCTCACCTTTCCCGTTAAGCAGCCATAGTGTGTTTTCTAAGCGTGTGACTGTGTTCTGTTTTGTAATTCAGTTCAAGGGTAGCGGTTTTTACATTCCCTCTATAAGTGATATCTTATGATAAGTGTCTTTTTCTGTGTGACTTATTTCACTTAGATTCGTCGTACCTAAATCCACTCATCATGCTGCTACTAGCCTTATGACGTTGATTTCATGGCTGAGTGATATTCCATTGTACATAAGGACCACAACTTCTTTATCAATTTTTCTCTTTCCTGGGATATTTAAGGTGTAACGAAGTGGAGGTTTTTGTCAACAGAGCAGCCCTAAACTTTGGGGTGCCTGTGTCTTGCTGATTTTTAGTTTTCTCAATTTATACGCCCATGAGTGGAAGTGCCCTATGCTCTCTAAGCTGAGTTTTTAGACGTTTCAGGACACACAGTACACTTCTCCAGAGTGGCTGTTGGCAATTTACATCCCGCCCACCAGCGTAGCCAGCCTCCCGTTTCTCCATGGCCTGTCCTACCTTTCTGGTTTTGACACTTTATTCAGCATGGCCCTTTTGACCAATGGGAAGCGAGACTTCTTTGTAGCGCTGATTTGCCTTTCCAGGTTGCTTGGTTGGCCAAAAAGGGCGTATGCGTTTTTTCCTGAATATATTCAGGAAAAAACGCATACGCCCTTTTTGGCCAAGGGCATCATTGTCGAGGTTTTGCCGCTTTTCATGTGCTTTAAAGGCGATGCGAATCTCCCTCCTGAAACCCGTTTCCTGCAATTCTACCTTGCTTTCAAATCCTCTTCGTTACTTTCCCTCAATATATTTGTGGACGAGAGTTATCATTTATAAGTCTGCAGGTTTGTGAATTGCAGTGCCCCTGAGCTCCATATTTCAACTCGCTTTCTTGGGAGCTGGCCGCAAAAGTGGAGGATTGCTTCAGGCCCTATTCTGGTCCCGGGCGGCAGGCTGAGCCTGTGGTTAATTCTTCTTCCTGATGGGAAAATAGAGTGACCTGTGCCTGTCCCAACACCTAGAGCTAGTCTCTCATTGGTTCCCCCTCTTCCCGTTCGTCCTCAGGACAAATTGCAACCTATACGGAACAGGAGGTTAAAGGTGCTGATTCGAATGGCGAACCCGAGCACAAGGAGATGAGAAATGAGGTGCGTTTTGGAAACCTTGCCCAATCACACGGTGTACCATCTTCTGAGTTTCTCATGCATGTTTTCGATGTAGGAAGATGCCCTTGAACCTGGAGATTTGGGACCCATGGGATGGGCACCACGCAGTATTACTTTAAAGGGTCTGCGTTTCCTCACCCAACCTCACCCAACCTCTCAGCCCCAAGAGTGTCCACCCTTATGTCTCAATCAGCTGTGGGTCTAGATATGGTCAATCCAGGTGGCATCACAGCCCCTGAACGAATTTTCTAAGAATTTCTCTCTCTTTCACTGTCTTTGTTTCACGGGTTTTTAAAAGTAATTGATTTTTATAATGGGGTGTAGCTGCTTTTCACTGCTGTGTTTATGCCGCTTTACACCCACTTGACTCACTTACAGAGAGATATCAATACATAGGTTTTAAGATTCTTACCAGTCAGATATATTCTTGGGCGGTGAATAGGGGGTGTTGAGTCCAATTCACTGAGCAAGGAGTAGGTCTTGTCTATTACATATTGGGTTTATGGAACGGTATCTGAGCTAATTTGAAACCCTTGTTTTATGCATCACCCCACCTCACCTTTCCCGTTAAGCAGCCATAGTGTGTTTTATAAACGTGTGACTCTGTTCTGTTTTGTAATTCAGTTCAAGGGTAGCGGTTTTTACATTCGCTCGATAAGTGATATCTTATGATAAGTGTCCTTTTCTGTGTGACTTATTTCACTTAGAATCGTCGTACCTAAATCCACTCATCATACTGCTACTAGCCTTATGACGTTGATTTCATGGCTGAGTGATATTCCATTGTACATAAGGACCACAACTTCTTTATCCATTTTTCTCTTTCCTGGGATATTTAAGGTGTAACGAAGTGGAGGTTCTTGTCAAAAGAGCAGCCCTAAACTTTGTGGTGCCTGTGTCTTGCTGATTTTTAGTTTTCCCAATTTATATGCCCATGAGTGGAAGTGCCCTATGCTCTCTAAGCTGAGATTTTTAGGTGTTTCAGGACACACCGTACACTTCTCCAGAGTGGCTGTTGGCAATTTACATCCCGCCCATCAGCGTAGCCAGGCTCCCGTTTCTCCATGGCCTGTCCTGCATTTCTGGTTTTGACACTTTATTCAGCATGGCCCTTTTGACCGATGGGAAGCGAGACTTCTTTGTAGCGCTGATTTGCCTTTCCAGGTTGCTTGGTTGGCCAAAAAGGGCGGATGAGTTTTTTCCTGAATATATTCAGGAAAAAACGAATCCGCCCTTTTTGGCCAAGGGCATCATTGTCGAGGTTTTGCCGCTTTTCCTGTTCTTTAAAGGCGATTCGAATCTCCCTCCTGAGATCTGTTTCCTGCAATTCTGCCTTGCTTTCAAACCCTCTTCGTTGCCCTCCCTCAATATATTTGTGGACGAGAGTTATCATTTATAAGTCTGCAGGTTTGTGAATTGCAGTGCCCCTGAGCTCCATTTTTCAACTCGCTTTCTTGGGAGCTGGCCGCAAAAGCGCAGGATTGCTTCAGGCCCTATTCTGGTCCTGGGCGGCAGGCTGAGCCTGTGGTTAATTCTTCTTCCTGATGGGAAAATAGAGTGACCTGTGCCTGTCCCAACACCTAGAGCTAGTCTCTCATTGGTTCCCCCTCTTCCCGTTCATCCTCAGGACAAATTGCAACCTGTACGGAACAGGAGGTTAAAGGTGCTGAATCTCCAAGGAGGGAGATTGCTAGTAAAGCGGCTGGAATGGCGAACCCGAGCACAAGGAGATGAGAAATGAGGTGCGTTTTGGAAACCTTTCCCGATCACACGGTGTACCATCTTCTGGGTTTCTCATGCATGTTTTCGATGTAGGAAGATGCCCTTGAACCTGGAGATTTGGGACCCATGGGGTGGGTACCACGCAGTATTGCTTTAAAGGGTCTGCGTTTCCTCACCCAACCTCACCAAACCTCTCAGCCCCAAGAGTGTCCACCCTTATGTCTCAATCAGCTGTGGGTCTAGATATGGTCAATCCAGGTGGCATCACAGCCCCTGAACGAATTTTGTAAGAATTTCTCTCTCTTTCACTGTCTTTGTTTCACGGGTTTTTAAAAGTAATTGATTTTTATAATGGGGTTTAGCTGCTTTTCACTGCTGTGTTTATGCCGCTTTACACCCACTTGACTCACTTACAGAGAGATATCAATACATAGGGTTTAAGATTCTTACTATTCAGATATATTCTTGGGCGGTGAATAAGGGGTGTTGAGTCCAATTCTCTGAGCAAGGAGTAGGTCTTGTCTATTACATATTGGGTTTATGGAACGGTATCTGAGCTAATTTGAAACCGTTGTTTTATGCATCACCCCACCTCACCTATCCCGTTAAGCAGCCATAGTGTGTTTTCTAAACGTGTGACTCTGTTCTGTTTTGTAATTCAGTTCAAGGGTAGCTGTTTTTACATTCCCTCTATAAGTGATATCTTATGATAAGTGTGTTTTTCTGTGTGACTTATTTCACTTAGAATCGTCGTACCTAAATCCACTCATCATGCTGCTACTAGCCTTATGACGTTGATTTCATGGCTGAGTGATATTCCATTGTACATAAGGACCACAACTTCTTTATCCATTTTTCTCTTTCCTGGGATATTTAAGGTGTAACGAAGTGGAGGTTCTTGTCAACAGAGCAGCCCTAAACTTTGGGGTGCCGGTGTCTTGCTGATTTTTATTTTTCCCAATTTATACGCCCATGAGTGGAAGTGCCCTATGCTCTCTAAGCTGAGTTTTTTAGATGTTTCAGGACAGACCGTACACTTCTCCACAGTGGCTGTTGGCAATTTACATCCTGCCCATCAGCGTAGCCAGGCTCCCGTTTCGCCATGGCCTGTCCTGCATTTCTGGTTTTGACACTTTATTCAGCATGGCCCTTTTGACCGATGGGAAGCGAGACTTCTTTGTAGCGCTGATTTGCCTTTCCAGGTTGCTTGGTTGGCCAAAAAGGGCGGATGCGTTTTTTCCTACATATATTCAGGAAAAAACGCATCCGCCCTTTTTGGCCAAGGGCATCATTGTCGAGGTTTTGCCGCTTTTCCTGTTCTTTAAAGGCGATTTCAATCTCCCTCCTGAAATCTGTTTCCTGCAATTCTGCCTTGCTTTCAAATCCTCTTCGTTACCTTCCCTCAATATATTTGTGGACGAGAGTTGTCATTTATAAGTCTGCAGGTTTGTGAATTGCAGTGCCCCTGAGCTCCATTTTTCAACTCGCTTTCTTGGGAGCTGGCCACAAAAGCGCAGGATTGCTTCAGGCCCTATTCTGGTCCCGGTTGGCAGGCTGAGCCTGTGGTTAATTCTTCTTCCTGATGGGAAAATAGAGTGACCTGTGCCTGTCCCAACACCTAGAGGTAGTCTCTCATTGGTTTCCCCCCTTCCCGTTCATCCTCAGGACAAATTGCAACCTGTACGGAACAGGAGGTTAAAGGTGCTGATTCTCCAAGGAGGGAGATTGCTAGTAAAGCGGCTGGAATGGCGAACCCGAGCACAAGGAGATGAGAAATGAGGTGCGTTTTGGAAACCTTTCCCGATCACACGGTGTATCATCTTCTGGGTTTCTCATGCATGTTTTCGATGTAGGAAGATGCCCTTGAACCTGGAGATTTGGGACCCATGGGATGGGTACCACGCAGTATTACTTTAAAGGGTCTGCGTTTCCTCACCCAACCTCACCAAACCTCTCAGCCCCAAGAGTGTCCACCCTTATGTCTCAATCAACTGTGGGTCTAGATATGGTCAATCCAGGTGGCATCACAGCCCCTGAACGAATTTTGTAAGAATTGCTCTCTCTTTCACTGTCTTTGTTTCACGGGTTTTTAAAAGTAATAGATTTTTATAATGGGGTTTAGCTGCTTTTCACTGCTGTGTTTATGCCGCTTTACACCCACTTGACTCACTTACAGAGAGATATCAATACATAGGTTTTAAGATTCTTACTATTCAGATATATTCTTGGGCGGTGAATAAGGGTTGTTGAGTCCAATTCACTGAGCAAGGAGTAGGCCTTGTCTATTACATATTGCGTTTATGGAAAGGTATCTGAGCTAATTTGAAACCCTTGTTTTATGCATCACCCCACCTCACCTTTCCCGTTAAGCAGCCATAGTGTGTTTTCTAAGCGTGTGACTCTGTTCTGTTTTGTAATTCAGTTCAAGGGTAGCGGTTTTTACATTCCCTCTATAAGTGATATCTTATGATAAGTGTCTTTTTCTGTGTGAGTTATTTCATTTAGAATCGTCGTACCTAAATCCACTCATCATGCTGCTACTAGCCTTATGACGTTGATTTCACGGCTGAGTGATATTCCATTGTACATAAGGACCACAACTTCTTTATCCATTTTTCTCTTTCCTGGGATATTTAAGGAGTAACGAAGGGGAGGTTTTTGTCAACAGAGCAGCCCTAAAGTTTGGGGTGCCTGTGTCTTGCTGATTTTTAGATTTCCCAATTTATACGCCCATGAGTGGAAGTGCCCTTTGCTCTCTAAGCTGAGTTTTTTAGACGTTTCAGGACACAGAATACATTTCTCCAGAGTGGCTGTTGGCAATTTACATCCCGCCCATCAGCGTAGCCAGGCTCCCGTTTCTCCATGGCCTGTCCTGCCTTTCTGGTTTTGACACTTTATTCAGCATGGCCCTTTTGACCGATGGGAAGCGAGACTTCTTTGTAGCGCTGATTTGCCTTTCCAGGTTGCTTGGTTGGCCAAAAAGGGCGTATGCGTTTTTTCCTGAATATATTCAGGAAAAAACGCATCCGCCCTTTTTGGCCAAGGGCATCATTGTCGAGGTTTTGCCGCTTTTCCTGTGCTTTAAAGGCGATTCGAATCTCCCTCCTGAAATCTGTTTCCTGCAATTCTGCCTTGCTTTCAAATCCTCTTCGTTTCCTTCCCTCAATATATTTGGGGACGAGAGTTATCATTTATAAGTCAGCAGGTTTGTGAATTGCAGTGCCCCTGAGCTCCATTTTTCAACTCGCTTTCTTGGGAGCTGGCCGCAAAAGCGCAGGATTGCTTCAGGCACTATTCTGGTCCCGGGCGGCAGGCTGAGCCTGTGGTTAATTCTTCTTCCTGATGGGAAAATAGAGTGACCTGTGCCTGTCCCAACACCTAGAGCTAGTCTCTCATTGGTTCCCCCTCTTCCCGTTCGTCCTCAGGACAAATTGCAACCTGTACGGAACAGGAGGTTAAAGGTGCTGATTCTCCAAGGAGGGAGATTGCTAGTAAAGCGGCTGGAATGGCGAACCCGAGCACAAGGAGATGAGAAATGAGGTGCGTTTTGGAAACCTTTCCCGATCACATGGTGTACCATCTTCTGGGTTTCTCATGCATGTTTTCGATGTAGGAAGATGCCCTTGAACCTGGAGATTTGGGACCCATGGGATGGGTACCACGCAGTATTACTTTAAAGGGTCTGCGTTTCCTCACCCAACCTCACCAAACCTCTCAGCCCCAAGAGTGTCCACCCTTATGTCTCAATCAGCTGTGGGTCTAGATATGGTCAATCCAGGTGGCATCACAGCCCCTGAACGAATTTTGTAAGAATTTCTCTCTTTTTCACTGTCTTTGTTTCACGGGTTTTTAAAAGTAATTGATTTTTATAATGGGGTTTAGCTGCTTTTCACTGCTGTGTTTATGCCGCTTTACACCCACTTGACTCACTTACAGAGAGATATCAATACATAGGTTTTAAGATTCTTACTAGTCAGATATATTCTTGGGCAGTGAATATGGGGTGTTGAGTCCAATTCACTGAGCAAGGAGTAGGTCTTGTCTATTACATATTGGGTTTATGGAACGGTATCTGAGCTAATTTGAAACCCTTGTTTTATGCATCACCCCACCTCACCTTTCCCGTTAAGCAGCCATAGTGTGTTTTCTAAACGTGTGACTCTGTTCTGTTTTGTAATTTAGTTCAAGGGTAGCGGTTTTTACATTCCCTCTATAAGTGATATCTTATGATAAGTGTCTTTTTCTGTGTGACTTATTTCACTTAGAATCGTCCTACCTAAATCCACTCATCATGCTGCTACTAGCCTTATGACGTTGATTTCACGGCTGAGTGATATTCCATTGTACATAAGGACCACAACTTCTTTATCTATTTTTCTCTTTCCTGGGATATTTACGGTGTAACGAAGTGGAGGTTCTTCTCCACAGAGCAGCCCTAAACTTTGGGGTGCCTGTGTCTTGCTGATTTTTAGTTTTCCCAATTTATACGCCCATGAGTGGAAGTGCCCTATGCTCTCTAAGCTGAGTTTTTTAGATGTTTCAGGACACACCGTACCCTTCTCCAGAGTGGCTGATGGCAATTTACATCCCACCCATCAGCGTAACCAGGTTCCCGTTTCTCCATGGCCTGTCCTGCATTTCTGCTTTTGACACTTTATTCAGCATGGCCCTTTTGACCGATGGGAAGCGAGACTTCTTTGTAGCGCTGATTTGCCTTTCCAGGTTGCTTGGTTGGCCAAAAAGGGCGGATGCGTTTTTTCCTGAATATATTCAGGAAAAAACGCATCCGCCCTTTTTGGCCAAGGGCATCATTGTCGAGGTTTTGCCGCTTTTCCTGTTCTTTAAAGGCGATTCGAATCTCCCTCCTGAGATCTGTTTCCTGCAATTCTGCCTTGCTTTCGAATCCTCTTCGTTGCCTTCCCTCAATATATTTGTGGACGAGAGTTATCATTTATAAGTCTGCAGGTTTGTGAATTGAAGTGCCCCTGAGCTCCATTTTTCAACTCGCTTTCTTGGGAGCTGGCCGCAAAAGCGCAGGATTGCTTCAGGCCCTATTCTGGTCCCGGGCGGCAGGCTGAGCCTGTGGTTAATTCTTCTTCCTGATGGGAAAATAGAGTGACCTGTGCCTGTCCCAACACCTAGAGCTAGTCTCTCATTGGTTCCCCCTCTTCCCGTTCATCCTCAGGACAAATTGTAACCTGTACGGAACAGGAGGTTAAAGGTGCTGATTCTCCAAGGAGGGAGATTGCTAGTAAAGCGGCTGGAATGGCGAACCCGAGCACAAGGAGATGAGAAATGAGGTGCGTTTTGGAAACCTTTCCCGATCACACGGTGTACCCTCTTCTGGGTTTCTCATGCATGTTTTCGATGTAGGAAGATGCCCTTGAACCTGGAGATTTGGGACCCATGGGATGGGTACCACGCAGTATTACTTTAAAGGGTCTGCGTTTCCTCACCCAACCTCACCAAACCTCTCAGCCCCAAGAGTGTCCACCCTTATGTCTCAATCAGCTGTGTGTCTAGATATGGTCAATCCAGGTGGCATCACAACCCCTGAACGAATTTTGTAAGAATTTCTCTCTCTTTCACTGTCTTTGTTTCACGGGTTTTTAAAAGTAATTGATTTTTATAATGGGGTTTAGCTGCTTTTCACTGCTGTGTTTATGCCGCTTTACACCCACTTGACTCACTTACAGAGAGATATCAATACATAGGTTTTAAGATTCTTACTAGTCAGATATATTCTTGGGCGGTGAATATGGGGTGTTGAGTCCAATTCACTGAGCAAGGAGTAGGTCTTGTCTATTACATATTGGGTTTATGGAACGGTATCTGAGCTTATTTGAAACCCTTGTTTTATGTATCACCCCACCTCACCTTTCCCGTTAAGCAGCTATTGTGTGTTTTCTAAACGTGTGACTCTCTTCTGTTTTGTAATTCAGTTCAAGGGTAGCGGTTTTTACATTCCCTCTATAAGTGATATCTTATGATAAGTGTCTTTTTCTGTGTGACTTATTTCACTTAGAATCGTCGTACCTAAATCCACTCATCATGCTGCTACTAGCCTTATGACATTGATTTCACGGCTGAGTGATATTCCATTGTACATAAGGACCACAACTTCTTTATCCATTTTTCTCTTTCCTGGGATATTTACGGTGTAACGAAGTGGAGGTTCTTGTCAACAGAGCAGCCCTAAACTTTGGGGTGCCTGTGTCTTGCTGATTTTTAGTTTTCCCAATTTATACGCCCATGAGTGGAAGTGCCCTTTGCTCTCTAAGCTGAGTTTTTTAGACGTTTCAGGACACAGAATACATTTCTCCAGAGTGGCTGTTGGCAATTTACATCCCGCCCATCAGCGTAGCCAGGCTCCCGTTTCTCCATGGCCTGTCCTGCCTTTCTGGTTTTGACACTTTATTCAGCATGGCCCTTTTGACCGATGGGAAGCGAGACTTCTTTGTAGCGCTGATTTGCCTTTCCAGGTTGCTTGGTTGGCCAAAAAGGGCGGATGCGTTTTTTCCTGAATATATTCAGGAAAAAACGCATCCGCCCTTTTTGGCCAAGGGCATCATTGTCGAGGTTTTGCCGCTTTTCCTGTGCTTTAAAGGCGATTCGAATCTCCCTCCTGAAATCTGTTTCCTGCAATTCTGCCTTGCTTTCAAATCCTCTTCGTTTCCTTCCCTCAATATATTTGGGGACGAGAGTTATCATTTATAAGTCAGCAGGTTTGTGAATTGCAGTGCCCCTGAGCTCCATTTTTCAACTCGCTTTCTTGGGAGCTGGCCGCAAAAGCGCAGGATTGCTTCAGGCACTATTCTGGTCCCGGGCGGCAGGCTGAGCCTGTGGTTAATTCTTCTTCCTGATGGGAAAATAGAGTGACCTGTGCCTGTCCCAACACCTAGAGCTAGTCTCTCATTGGTTCCCCCTCTTCCTGTTCGTCCTCAGGACAAATTGCAACCTGTACGGAACAGGAGGTTAAAGGTGCTGATTCTCCAAGGAGGGAGATTGCTAGTAAAGCGGCTGGAATGGCGAACCCGAGCACAAGGAGATGAGAAATGAGGTGCGTTTTGGAAACCTTTCCCGATCACACGGTTTAACATCTTCTGGGTTTCTCATGCATGTTTTCGATGTAGGAAGATGCCCTTGAACCTGGAGATTTGGGAACCATGGGATGGGTACCACGCAGTATTACTTTAAAGGGTCTGTGTTTCCTCACCCAACCTCACCAAACCTCTCAGCCCCAAGAGTGTCCACCCTTATGTCTCAATCAGCTCTGGGTCTAGATATGGTCAATCCAGGTGGCCTCACAGCCCCTGAACGAATTTTGTAAGAATTTCTCTCTTTCACTGTCTCTGTTTAACGGGTTTTTAAAAGTAATTGATTTTTATAATGGGGTTTAGCTGCTTTTCACTGCTGTGTTTCTGCCACTTTACACCCACTTGACTCACTTACAGAGAGATATCAATACATAGGTTTTAAGATTCTTACTAGTCAGATATATTCTTGGGTGGTGAATAGGGGGTGTTGAGTCCAATTCACTGAGCAAGGAGTAGGCCTTGTCTATTACATATTGCGTTTATGGAAAGGTATCTGAGCTAATTTGAAACCCTTGTTTTATGCATCACCCCACCTCACCTTTCCCGTTAAGCAGCCATAGTGTGTTTTCTAAGCGTGTGACTGTGTTCTGTTTTGTAATTCAGTTCAAGGGTAGCGGTTTTTACATTCCCTCTATAAGTGATATCTTATGATAAGTGTCTTTTTCTGTGTGACTTATTTCACTTAGATTCGTCGTACCTAAATCCACTCATCATGCTGCTACTAGCCTTATGACGTTGATTTCATGGCTGAGTGATATTCCATTGTACATAAGGACCACAACTTCTTTATCAATTTTTCTCTTTCCTGGGATATTTAAGGTGTAACGAAGTGGAGGTTTTTGTCAACAGAGCAGCCCTAAACTTTGGGGTGCCTGTGTCTTGCTGATTTTTAGTTTTCTCAATTTATACGCCCATGAGTGGAAGTGCCCTATGCTCTCTAAGCTGAGTTTTTAGACGTTTCAGGACACACAGTACACTTCTCCAGAGTGGCTGTTGGCAATTTACATCCCGCCCACCAGCGTAGCCAGCCTCCCGTTTCTCCATGGCCTGTCCTACCTTTCTGGTTTTGACACTTTATTCAGCATGGCCCTTTTGACCAATGGGAAGCGAGACTTCTTTGTAGCGCTGATTTGCCTTTCCAGGTTGCTTGGTTGGCCAAAAAGGGCGTATGCGTTTTTTCCTGAATATATTCAGGAAAAAACGCATACGCCCTTTTTGGCCAAGGGCATCATTGTCGAGGTTTTGCCGCTTTTCATGTGCTTTAAAGGCGATGCGAATCTCCCTCCTGAAACCCGTTTCCTGCAATTCTACCTTGCTTTCAAATCCTCTTCGTTACTTTCCCTCAATATATTTGTGGACGAGAGTTATCATTTATAAGTCTGCAGGTTTGTGAATTGCAGTGCCCCTGAGCTCCATATTTCAACTCGCTTTCTTGGGAGCTGGCCGCAAAAGTGGAGGATTGCTTCAGGCCCTATTCTGGTCCCGGGCGGCAGGCTGAGCCTGTGGTTAATTCTTCTTCCTGATGGGAAAATAGAGTGACCTGTGCCTGTCCCAACACCTAGAGCTAGTCTCTCATTGGTTCCCCCTCTTCCCGTTCGTCCTCAGGACAAATTGCAACCTATACGGAACAGGAGGTTAAAGGTGCTGATTCGAATGGCGAACCCGAGCACAAGGAGATGAGAAATGAGGTGCGTTTTGGAAACCTTGCCCAATCACACGGTGTACCATCTTCTGGGTTTCTCATGCATGTTTTCGATGTAGGAAGATGCCCTTGAACCTGGAGATTTGGGACCCATGGGATGGGCACCACGCAGTATTACTTTAAAGGGTCTGCGTTTCCTCACCCAACCTCACCCAACCTCTCAGCCCCAAGAGTGTCCACCCTTATGTCTCAATCAGCTGTGGGTCTAGATATGGTCAATCCAGGTGGCATCACAGCCCCTGAACGAATTTTCTAAGAATTTCTCTCTCTTTCACTGTCTTTGTTTCACGGGTTTTTAAAAGTAATTGATTTTTATAATGGGGTGTAGCTGCTTTTCACTGCTGTGTTTATGCCGCTTTACACCCACTTGACTCACTTACAGAGAGATATCAATACATAGGTTTTAAGATTCTTACCAGTCAGATATATTCTTGGGCGGTGAATAGGGGGTGTTGAGTCCAATTCACTGAGCAAGGAGTAGGTCTTGTCTATTACATATTGGGTTTATGGAACGGTATCTGAGCTAATTTGAAACCCTTGTTTTATGCATCACCCCACCTCACCTTTCCCGTTAAGCAGCCATAGTGTGTTTTATAAACGTGTGACTCTGTTCTGTTTTGTAATTCAGTTCAAGGGTAGCGGTTTTTACATTCGCTCGATAAGTGATATCTTATGATAAGTGTCCTTTTCTGTGTGACTTATTTCACTTAGAATCGTCGTACCTAAATCCACTCATCATGCTGCTACTAGCCTTATGACGTTGATTTCATGGCTGAGTGATATTCCATTGTACATAAGGACCACAACTTCTTTATCCATTTTTCTCTTTCCTGGGATATTTAAGGTGTAACGAAGTGGAGGTTCTTGTCAAAAGAGCAGCCCTAAACTTTGTGGTGCCTGTGTCTTGCTGATTTTTAGTTTTCCCAATTTATATGCCCATGAGTGGAAGTGCCCTATGCTCTCTAAGCTGAGATTTTTAGGTGTTTCAGGACACACCGTACACTTCTCCAGAGTGGCTGTTGGCAATTTACATCCCGCCCATCAGCGTAGCCAGGCTCCCGTTTCTCCATGGCCTGTCCTGCATTTCTGGTTTTGACACTTTATTCAGCATGGCCCTTTTGACCGATGGGAAGCGAGACTTCTTTGTAGCGCTGATTTGCCTTTCCAGGTTGCTTGGTTGGCCAAAAAGGGCGGATGAGTTTTTTCCTGAATATATTCAGGAAAAAACGAATCCGCCCTTTTTGGCCAAGGGCATCATTGTCGAGGTTTTGCCGCTTTTCCTGTTCTTTAAAGGCGATTCGAATCTCCCTCCTGAGATCTGTTTCCTGCAATTCTGCCTTGCTTTCAAACCCTCTTCGTTGCCCTCCCTCAATATATTTGTGGACGAGAGTTATCATTTATAAGTCTGCAGGTTTGTGAATTGCAGTGCCCCTGAGCTCCATTTTTCAACTCGCTTTCTTGGGAGCTGGCCGCAAAAGCGCAGGATTGCTTCAGGCCCTATTCTGGTCCTGGGCGGCAGGCTGAGCCTGTGGTTAATTCTTCTTCCTGATGGGAAAATAGAGTGACCTGTGCCTGTCCCAAAACCTAGAGCTAGTCTCTCATTGGTTCCCCCTCTTCCCGTTCATCCTCAGGACAAATTGCAACCTGTACGGAACAGGAGGTTAAAGGTGCTGAATCTCCAAGGAGGGAGATTGCTAGTAAAGCGGCTGGAATGGCGAACCCGAGCACAAGGAGATGAGAAATGAGGTGCGTTTTGGAAACCTTTCCCGATCACACGGTGTACCATCTTCTGGGTTTCTCATGCATGTTTTCGATGTAGGAAGATGCCCTTGAACCTGGAGATTTGGGACCCATGGGGTGGGTACCACGCAGTATTGCTTTAAAGGGTCTGCGTTTCCTCACCCAACCTCACCAAACCTCTCAGCCCCAAGAGTGTCCACCCTTATGTCTCAATCAGCTGTGGGTCTAGATATGGTCAATCCAGGTGGCATCACAGCCCCTGAACGAATTTTGTAAGAATTTCTCTCTCTTTCACTGTCTTTGTTTCACGGGTTTTTAAAAGTAATTGATTTTTATAATGGGGTTTAGCTGCTTTTCACTGCTGTGTTTATGCCGCTTTACACCCACTTGACTCACTTACAGAGAGATATCAATACATAGGGTTTAAGATTCTTACTATTCAGATATATTCTTGGGCGGTGAATAAGGGGTGTTGAGTCCAATTCTCTGAGCAAGGAGTAGGTCTTGTCTATTACATATTGGGTTTATGGAACGGTATCTGAGCTAATTTGAAACCGTTGTTTTATGCATCACCCCACCTCACCTATCCCGTTAAGCAGCCATAGTGTGTTTTCTAAACGTGTGACTCTGTTCTGTTTTGTAATTCAGTTCAAGGGTAGCTGTTTTTACATTCCCTCTATAAGTGATATCTTATGATAAGTGTGTTTTTCTGTGTGACTTATTTCACTTAGAATCGTCGTACCTAAATCCACTCATCATGCTGCTACTAGCCTTATGACGTTGATTTCATGGCTGAGTGATATTCCATTGTACATAAGGACCACAACTTCTTTATCCATTTTTCTCTTTCCTGGGATATTTAAGGTGTAACGAAGTGGAGGTTCTTGTCAACAGAGCAGCCCTAAACTTTGGGGTGCCGGTGTCTTGCTGATTTTTATTTTTCCCAATTTATACGCCCATGAGTGGAAGTGCCCTATGCTCTCTAAGCTGAGTTTTTTAGATGTTTCAGGACAGACCGTACACTTCTCCACAGTGGCTGTTGGCAATTTACATCCTGCCCATCAGCGTAGCCAGGCTCCCGTTTCGCCATGGCCTGTCCTGCATTTCTGGTTTTGACACTTTATTCAGCATGGCCCTTTTGACCGATGGGAAGCGAGACTTCTTTGTAGCGCTGATTTGCCTTTCCAGGTTGCTTGGTTGGCCAAAAAGGGCGGATGCGTTTTTTCCTACATATATTCAGGAAAAAACGCATCCGCCCTTTTTGGCCAAGGGCATCATTGTCGAGGTTTTGCCGCTTTTCCTGTTCTTTAAAGGCGATTTCAATCTCCCTCCTGAAATCTGTTTCCTGCAATTCTGCCTTGCTTTCAAATCCTCTTCGTTACCTTCCCTCAATATATTTGTGGACGAGAGTTGTCATTTATAAGTCTGCAGGTTTGTGAATTGCAGTGCCCCTGAGCTCCATTTTTCAACTCGCTTTCTTGGGAGCTGGCCGCAAAAGCGCAGGATTGCTTCAGGCACTATTCTGGTCCCGGGCGGCAGGCTGAGCCTGTGGTTAATTCTTCTTCCTGATGGGAAAATAGAGTGACCTGTGCCTGTCCCAACACCTAGAGCTAGTCTCTCATTGGTTCCCCCTCTTCCTGTTCGTCCTCAGGACAAATTGCAACCTGTACGGAACAGGAGGTTAAAGGTGCTGATTCTCCAAGGAGGGAGATTGCTAGTAAAGCGGCTGGAATGGCGAACCCGAGCACAAGGAGATGAGAAATGAGGTGCGTTTTGGAAACCTTTCCCGATCACACGGTTTAACATCTTCTGGGTTTCTCATGCATGTTTTCGATGTAGGAAGATGCCCTTGAACCTGGAGATTTGGGAACCATGGGATGGGTACCACGCAGTATTACTTTAAAGGGTCTGTGTTTCCTCACCCAACCTCACCAAACCTCTCAGCCCCAAGAGTGTCCACCCTTATGTCTCAATCAGCTCTGGGTCTAGATATGGTCAATCCAGGTGGCCTCACAGCCCCTGAACGAATTTTGTAAGAATTTCTCTCTTTCACTGTCTCTGTTTAACGGGTTTTTAAAAGTAATTGATTTTTATAATGGGGTTTAGCTGCTTTTCACTGCTGTGTTTCTGCCACTTTACACCCACTTGACTCACTTACAGAGAGATATCAATACATAGGTTTTAAGATTCTTACTAGTCAGATATATTCTTGGGTGGTGAATAGGGGGTGTTGAGTCCAATTCACTGAGCAAGGAGTAGGCCTTGTCTATTACATATTGCGTTTATGGAAAGGTATCTGAGCTAATTTGAAACCCTTGTTTTATGCATCACCCCACCTCACCTTTCCCGTTAAGCAGCCATAGTGTGTTTTCTAAGCGTGTGACTGTGTTCTGTTTTGTAATTCAGTTCAAGGGTAGCGGTTTTTACATTCCCTCTATAAGTGATATCTTATGATAAGTGTCTTTTTCTGTGTGACTTATTTCACTTAGATTCGTCGTACCTAAATCCACTCATCATGCTGCTACTAGCCTTATGACGTTGATTTCATGGCTGAGTGATATTCCATTGTACATAAGGACCACAACTTCTTTATCAATTTTTCTCTTTCCTGGGATATTTAAGGTGTAACGAAGTGGAGGTTTTTGTCAACAGAGCAGCCCTAAACTTTGGGGTGCCTGTGTCTTGCTGATTTTTAGTTTTCTCAATTTATACGCCCATGAGTGGAAGTGCCCTATGCTCTCTAAGCTGAGTTTTTAGACGTTTCAGGACACACAGTACACTTCTCCAGAGTGGCTGTTGGCAATTTACATCCCGCCCACCAGCGTAGCCAGCCTCCCGTTTCTCCATGGCCTGTCCTACCTTTCTGGTTTTGACACTTTATTCAGCATGGCCCTTTTGACCAATGGGAAGCGAGACTTCTTTGTAGCGCTGATTTGCCTTTCCAGGTTGCTTGGTTGGCCAAAAAGGGCGTATGCGTTTTTTCCTGAATATATTCAGGAAAAAACGCATACGCCCTTTTTGGCCAAGGGCATCATTGTCGAGGTTTTGCCGCTTTTCATGTGCTTTAAAGGCGATGCGAATCTCCCTCCTGAAACCCGTTTCCTGCAATTCTACCTTGCTTTCAAATCCTCTTCGTTACTTTCCCTCAATATATTTGTGGACGAGAGTTATCATTTATAAGTCTGCAGGTTTGTGAATTGCAGTGCCCCTGAGCTCCATATTTCAACTCGCTTTCTTGGGAGCTGGCCGCAAAAGTGGAGGATTGCTTCAGGCCCTATTCTGGTCCCGGGCGGCAGGCTGAGCCTGTGGTTAATTCTTCTTCCTGATGGGAAAATAGAGTGACCTGTGCCTGTCCCAACACCTAGAGCTAGTCTCTCATTGGTTCCCCCTCTTCCCGTTCGTCCTCAGGACAAATTGCAACCTATACGGAACAGGAGGTTAAAGGTGCTGATTCGAATGGCGAACCCGAGCACAAGGAGATGAGAAATGAGGTGCGTTTTGGAAACCTTGCCCAATCACACGGTGTACCATCTTCTGGGTTTCTCATGCATGTTTTCGATGTAGGAAGATGCCCTTGAACCTGGAGATTTGGGACCCATGGGATGGGCACCACGCAGTATTACTTTAAAGGGTCTGCGTTTCCTCACCCAACCTCACCCAACCTCTCAGCCCCAAGAGTGTCCACCCTTATGTCTCAATCAGCTGTGGGTCTAGATATGGTCAATCCAGGTGGCATCACAGCCCCTGAACGAATTTTCTAAGAATTTCTCTCTCTTTCACTGTCTTTGTTTCACGGGTTTTTAAAAGTAATTGATTTTTATAATGGGGTGTAGCTGCTTTTCACTGCTGTGTTTATGCCGCTTTACACCCACTTGACTCACTTACAGAGAGATATCAATACATAGGTTTTAAGATTCTTACCAGTCAGATATATTCTTGGGCGGTGAATAGGGGGTGTTGAGTCCAATTCACTGAGCAAGGAGTAGGTCTTGTCTATTACATATTGGGTTTATGGAACGGTATCTGAGCTAATTTGAAACCCTTGTTTTATGCATCACCCCACCTCACCTTTCCCGTTAAGCAGCCATAGTGTGTTTTATAAACGTGTGACTCTGTTCTGTTTTGTAATTCAGTTCAAGGGTAGCGGTTTTTACATTCGCTCGATAAGTGATATCTTATGATAAGTGTCCTTTTCTGGGTGACTTATTTCACTTAGAATCGTCGTACCTAAATCCACTCATCATGCTGCTACTAGCCTTATGACGTTGATTTCATGGCTGAGTGATATTCCATTGTACATAAGGACCACAACTTCTTTATCCATTTTTCTCTTTCCTGGGATATTTAAGGTGTAACGAAGTGGAGGTTCTTGTCAAAAGAGCAGCCCTAAACTTTGTGGTGCCTGTGTCTTGCTGATTTTTAGTTTTCCCAATTTATATGCCCATGAGTGGAAGTGCCCTATGCTCTCTAAGCTGAGATTTTTAGGTGTTTCAGGACACACCGTACACTTCTCCAGAGTGGCTGTTGGCAATTTACATCCCGCCCATCAGCGTAGCCAGGCTCCCGTTTCTCCATGGCCTGTCCTGCATTTCTGGTTTTGACACTTTATTCAGCATGGCCCTTTTGACCGATGGGAAGCGAGACTTCTTTGTAGCGCTGATTTGCCTTTCCAGGTTGCTTGGTTGGCCAAAAAGGGCGGATGAGTTTTTTCCTGAATATATTCAGGAAAAAACGAATCCGCCCTTTTTGGCCAAGGGCATCATTGTCGAGGTTTTGCCGCTTTTCCTGTTCTTTAAAGGCGATTCGAATCTCCCTCCTGAGATCTGTTTCCTGCAATTCTGCCTTGCTTTCAAACCCTCTTCGTTGCCCTCCCTCAATATATTTGTGGACGAGAGTTATCATTTATAAGTCTGCAGGTTTGTGAATTGCAGTGCCCCTGAGCTCCATTTTTCAACTCGCTTTCTTGGGAGCTGGCCGCAAAAGCGCAGGATTGCTTCAGGCCCTATTCTGGTCCTGGGCGGCAGGCTGAGCCTGTGGTTAATTCTTCTTCCTGATGGGAAAATAGAGTGACCTGTGCCTGTCCCAAAACCTAGAGCTAGTCTCTCATTGGTTCCCCCTCTTCCCGTTCATCCTCAGGACAAATTGCAACCTGTACGGAACAGGAGGTTAAAGGTGCTGAATCTCCAAGGAGGGAGATTGCTAGTAAAGCGGCTGGAATGGCGAACCCGAGCACAAGGAGATGAGAAATGAGGTGCGTTTTGGAAACCTTTCCCGATCACACGGTGTACCATCTTCTGGGTTTCTCATGCATGTTTTCGATGTAGGAAGATGCCCTTGAACCTGGAGATTTGGGACCCATGGGGTGGGTACCACGCAGTATTGCTTTAAAGGGTCTGCGTTTCCTCACCCAACCTCACCAAACCTCTCAGCCCCAAGAGTGTCCACCCTTATGTCTCAATCAGCTGTGGGTCTAGATATGGTCAATCCAGGTGGCATCACAGCCCCTGAACGAATTTTGTAAGAATTTCTCTCTCTTTCACTGTCTTTGTTTCACGGGTTTTTAAAAGTAATTGATTTTTATAATGGGGTTTAGCTGCTTTTCACTGCTGTGTTTATGCCGCTTTACACCCACTTGACTCACTTACAGAGAGATATCAATACATAGGGTTTAAGATTCTTACTATTCAGATATATTCTTGGGCGGTGAATAAGGGGTGTTGAGTCCAATTCTCTGAGCAAGGAGTAGGTCTTGTCTATTACATATTGGGTTTATGGAACGGTATCTGAGCTAATTTGAAACCGTTGTTTTATGCATCACCCCACCTCACCTATCCCGTTAAGCAGCCATAGTGTGTTTTCTAAACGTGTGACTCTGTTCTGTTTTGTAATTCAGTTCAAGGGTAGCTGTTTTTACATTCCCTCTATAAGTGATATCTTATGATAAGTGTGTTTTTCTGTGTGACTTATTTCACTTAGAATCGTCGTACCTAAATCCACTCATCATGCTGCTACTAGCCTTATGACGTTGATTTCATGGCTGAGTGATATTCCATTGTACATAAGGACCACAACTTCTTTATCCATTTTTCTCTTTCCTGGGATATTTAAGGTGTAACGAAGTGGAGGTTCTTGTCAACAGAGCAGCCCTAAACTTTGGGGTGCCGGTGTCTTGCTGATTTTTATTTTTCCCAATTTATACGCCCATGAGTGGAAGTGCCCTATGCTCTCTAAGCTGAGTTTTTTAGATGTTTCAGGACAGACCGTACACTTCTCCACAGTGGCTGTTGGCAATTTACATCCTGCCCATCAGCGTAGCCAGGCTCCCGTTTCGCCATGGCCTGTCCTGCATTTCTGGTTTTGACACTTTATTCAGCATGGCCCTTTTGACCGATGGGAAGCGAGACTTCTTTGTAGCGCTGATTTGCCTTTCCAGGTTGCTTGGTTGGCCAAAAAGGGCGGATGCGTTTTTTCCTACATATATTCAGGAAAAAACGCATCCGCCCTTTTTGGCCAAGGGCATCATTGTCGAGGTTTTGCCGCTTTTCCTGTTCTTTAAAGGCGATTTCAATCTCCCTCCTGAAATCTGTTTCCTGCAATTCTGCCTTGCTTTCAAATCCTCTTCGTTACCTTCCCTCAATATATTTGTGGACGAGAGTTGTCATTTATAAGTCTGCAGGTTTGTGAATTGCAGTGCCCCTGAGCTCCATTTTTCAACTCGCTTTCTTGGGAGCTGGCCGCAAAAGCGCAGGATTGCTTCAGGCCCTATTCTGGTCCCGGTTGGCAGGCTGAGCCTGTGGTTAATTCTTCTTCCTGATGGGAAAATAGAGTGACCTGTGCCTGTCCCAACACCTAGAGGTAGTCTCTCATTGGTTTCCCCCCTTCCCGTTCATCCTCAGGACAAATTGCAACCTGTACGGAACAGGAGGTTAAAGGTGCTGATTCTCCAAGGAGGGAGATTGCTAGTAAAGCGGCTGGAATGGCGAACCCGAGCACAAGGAGATGAGAAATGAGGTGCGTTTTGGAAACCTTTCCCGATCACACGGTGTATCATCTTCTGGGTTTCTCATGCATGTTTTCGATGTAGGAAGATGCCCTTGAACCTGGAGATTTGGGACCCATGGGATGGGTACCACGCAGTATTACTTTAAAGGGTCTGCGTTTCCTCACCCAACCTCACCAAACCTCTCAGCCCCAAGAGTGTCCACCCTTATGTCTCAATCAACTGTGGGTCTAGATATGGTCAATCCAGGTGGCATCACAGCCCCTGAACGAATTTTGTAAGAATTGCTCTCTCTTTCACTGTCTTTGTTTCACGGGTTTTTAAAAGTAATAGATTTTTATAATGGGGTTTAGCTGCTTTTCACTGCTGTGTTTATGCCGCTTTACACCCACTTGACTCACTTACAGAGAGATATCAATACATAGGTTTTAAGATTCTTACTATTCAGATATATTCTTGGGCGGTGAATAAGGGTTGTTGAGTCCAATTCACTGAGCAAGGAGTAGGTCTTGTCTATTACATATTGGGTTTATGGAACGGTATCTGAGCCAATTTGAAACCCTTGTTTTATGCATCACCCCACCTCACCTATCCCGTTAAGCAGCCATAGTGTGTTTTCTAAACGTGTGACTCTGTTCTGTTTTGTAATTCAGTTCAAGGGTAGCTGTTTTTACATTCCCTCGATAAGTGATATCTTATGATAAGTGTCTTTTTCTGTGTGACTTATTTCACTTAGAATCGTCGTACCTAAATCCACTCATCATGCTGCTACTAGCCTTATGACGTTGATTTCATGGCTGAGTGATATTCCATTGTACATAAGGACCACAACTTCTTTATCCATTTTTCTCTTTCCTGGGATATTTAAGGTGTAACGAAGTGGAGGTTCTTGTCAACAGAGCAGCCTTAAACTTTGTGGTGCCTGTGTCTTGCTGATTTTTAGTTTTCCCAATTTATACGCCCATGAGTGGAAGTGCCCTATGCTGTCTAAGCTGAGTTTTTTAGATGTTTCAGGACACACCGTACACTTCTCCAGAGTGGCTGTTGGCAATTTACATCCCGCCCATCAGCGTAGCCAGGCTCCCGTTTCTCCATGGCCTGTCCTGCATTTCTGGTTTTGACACTTTATTCAGCATGGCCCTTTTGACCGATGGGAAGCGAGACTTCTTTGTAGCGCTGATTTGCCTTTCCAGGTTGCTTGGTTGGCCAAAAAGGGCGGATGCGTTTTTTCCTGAATATATTCAGGAAAAAACGCATCCGCCCTTTTTGGCCAAGGGCATCATTGTCGAGGTTTTGCCGCTTTTCCTGTTCTTTAAAGGCGATTCGAATCTCCCTCTGAGATCTGTTTCCTGCAATTCTGCCTTGCTTTCAAATCCTCTTCGTTGCCTTCCCTCAATATATTTGTGGACGAGAGTTATCATTTATAAGTCTGCAGGTTTGTGAATTGCAGTGCCCCTGAGCTCCATTTTTCAACTCGCTTTCTTGGGAGCTGGCCGCAAAAGCGCAGGATTGCTTCAGGCCCTATTCTGGTCCCGGTCGGCAGGCTGAGCCTGTGGTTAATTCTTCTTCCTGATGGGAAAATAGAGTGACCTGTGCCTGTCCCAACACCTAGAGCTAGTCTCTCATTGGTTCCCCCTCTTCCCGTTCATCCTCAGGACAAATTGCAACCAGTACGGAACAGGAGGTTAAAGGTGCTGATTCTCCAAGGAGGGAGATTGCTAGTAAAGCGGCTGGAATGGCGAACCCGAGCACAAGGAGATGAGAAATGAGGTGCGTTTTTAAACCTTTCCCGATCACACGGTGTACCATCTTCTGGGTTTCTCATGCATGTTTTCGATGTAGGTAGATGCCCTTGGACCTGGAGATTTGGGACCCATGGGATGGGCACCACGCAGTGTTGCTTTAAAGGGTCTGCGTTTCCTCACCCAACCTCACCAAACCTCTCAGCCCCAAGAGTGTCCACCCTTATGTCTCAATCAGCTGTGGGTCTAGATATGGTCAATCCAGGTGGCATCACAGCCCCTGAACGAATTTTGTAAGAATTTCTCTCTCTTTCACTGTCTTTGTTTCACGGGTTTTTAAAAGTAATTGATTTTTATAATGGGGTTTAGCTGCTTTTCAGTGCTGTGTTTATGCCGCTTTACACCCACTTGACTCACTTACAGAGAGATATCAATACATAGGTTTTAAGATTCTTACTATTCAGATATATTCTTGGGCGGTGAATAAGGGGTGTTGAGTCCAATTCACTGAGCAAGGAGTAGGTCTTGTCTATTACATATTGGGTTTATGGAACGGTATCTGAGCTAATTTGAAACCCTTGTTTTATGCATCACCCCACCTCACCTTTCCCGTTAAGCAGCCATAGTGTGTTTTCTAAACGTGTGACTCTGTACTGTTTTGTAATTCAGTTCAAGGGTAGCGGTTTTTACATTCCCTCGATAAGTGATATCTTATGATAAGTGTCCTTTTCTGTGTGACTTATTTCACTTAGAATTGTCGTACCTAAATCCACTCATCATGCTGCTACTAGCCTTATGACGTTGATTTCATGGTTGAGTGATATTCCATTGTACATAAGGACCACAACTTCTTTATCCATTTTTCTCTTTCCTGGGATATTTAAGGTGTAACGAAGTGGAGGTTCTTGTCAACAGAGCAGCCCTAAACTTTGGGGTGCCTGTGTCTTGCTGATTTTTAGTTTTCAAATTTATACGCCCATGAGTGGAAGTGCCCTATGCTCTCTAAGCTGAGATTGTTAGATGTTTCAGGACACACCGTACACTTCTCCAGAGTGGCTGTTGGCAATTTACATCCCGCCCATCAGCGTAGCCAGTCTCCCGTTTCTCCATGGCCTGTCCTGCATTTCTGGTTTTGACACTTTATTCAGCATGGCCCTTTTGACCGATGGGAAGCGAGACTTCTTTGTAGCGCTGATTTGCCTTTCCAGGTTGCTTTGTTGGCCAAAAAGGGCGGATGCGTTTTTTCCTGAATATATTCAGGAAAAAACGCATCCGCCCTTTTTGGCCAAGGGCATCATTGTCGAGGTTTTGCCGCTTTTCCTGTTCTTTAAAGGCGATTCGAATCTCCCTCCTGAGATCTGTTTCCTGCAATTCTGCCTTGCTTTCAAACCCTCTTCGTTGCCCTCCCTCAATATATTTGTGGACGAGAGTTATCATTTATAAGTCTGCAGGTTTGTGAATTGCAGTGCCCCTGAGCTCCATTTTTCAACTCGCTTTCTTGGGAGCTGGCCGCAAAAGCGCAGGATTGCTTCAGACCCTATTCTGGTGCCGGGCGGCAGGCTGAGCCTGTGCTTAATTCTTCTTCCTGATGGGAAAATAGAGTGACCTGTGCCTGTCCCAACACTTAGAGCTAGTCTCTCATTGGTTCCCCTTCTTCCCGTTCATCCTCAGGACAAATTGCAACCTGTACGGAACAGTAGGTTAAAGGTGCTGATTCTCCAAGGAGGGAGATTGCTAGTAAAGCGGCTGGAATGGCGAACCCTAGCACAAGGAGATGAGAAATGAGGTGCGTTTTTGAAACCTTACCCGATCACACGGTGTACCATCTTCTGGGTTTCTCATGCATGTTTTCGATGTAGGAAGATGCCCTTGAACCTGGAGATTTGGGACCCATGGGTTGGGCACCACGCAGTATTACTTTAAAGGGTCTGCGTTTCCTCACCCAACCTCACCAAACCTCTCAGCCCCATGAGTGTCCACCCTTATGTCTCAATCAGCTGTGGGTCTAGATATGGTCAATCCAGGTGGCATCACAGCCCCTGAACGAATTTTGTAAGAATTTCTCTCTCTTTCACTGTCTTTGTTTCACGGGTTTTTAAAAGTAATTGATTTTTATAATGGGGTGTAGCTGCTTTTCACTGCTGTGTTTATGCCGCTTTACACCCACTTGACTCACTTACAGAGAGATATCAATACATAGGTTTTAAGATTCTTACCAGTCAGATATATTCTTGGGCGGTGAATAAGGGGTTTTAAGTCCAATTCACTGAGCAAGGAGTAGGTCTTGTCTATTACATATTGGGTTTATGGAACGGTATCTGAGCTAATTTGAAACCCTTGTTTTATGCATCACCCCACCTCACCTTTCCCGTTAAGCAGCCATAGTGTGTTTTCTAAACGTGTGACTCTGTTCTGTTTTGTAATTCAGTTCAAGGGTAGCGGTTTTTACATTCCCTCGATAAGTGATATCTTATGATAAGTGTCTTTTTCTGTGTGACTTATTTCACTTAGAATCGTCGTACCTAAATCCACTCATCATGCTGCTACTAGCCTTATGACGTTGATTTCATGGCTGAGTGATATTCCATTGTACATAAGGACCACAACTTCTTTATCCATTTTTCTCTTTCCTGGGATATTTAAGGTGTAACGAAGTGGAGGTTCTTGTCAACAGAGCAGCCCTAAAGTTTGGGGTGCCTGTGTCTTGCTGATTTTTAGTTTTCCCAATTTATACGCCCATGAGTGGAAGTGCCCTATGCTCTCTAAGCTGAGTTTTTTAGATGTTTCAGGACACACCGTACACTTCTCCAGAGTGGCTGTTGGCAATTTACATCCCGCCCATCAGCGTAGCCAGGCTCCCGTTTCTCCATGGCCTGTCCTGCATTTCTGGTTTTGACACTTTATTCAGCATGGCCCTTTTGACCGATGGGAAGCGAGACTTCTTTGTAGCGCTGATTTGCCTTTCCAGGTTGCTTGGTTGGCCAAAAAGGGCGGACGCGTTTTTTCGTGAACATATTCAGGAAAAAACGAGTACGCCCTTTTTGGCCAAGGGCATCATTGTCGAGGTTTTGCCGCTTTTCCTGTTCTTTAAAGGCGATTCGAATCTCCCTCCTGAGATCTGTTTCCTGCAATTCTGCCTTGCTTTCAAATCCTCTTCGTTGCCTTCCCTCAATATATTTGTGGACGAGAGTTATCATTTATAAGTCTGCAGGTTTGTGAATTGCAGTGCCCCTGAGCTCCATTTTTCAACTCGCTTTCTTGGGAGCTGGCCGCAAAAGCGCAGGATTGCTTCAGGCACTATTCTGGTCCCGGGCGGCAGGCTGAGCCTGTGGTTAATTCTTCTTCCTGATGGGAAAATAGAGTGACCTGTGCCTGTCCCAACACCTAGAGCTAGTCTCTCATTGGTTCCCCCTCTTCCCGTTCATCCTCAGGACAAATTGCAACCTGTACGGAACAGGAGGTTAAAGGTGCTGATTCTCCAAGGAGGGAGATTGCTAGTAAAGCGGCTGGAATGGCGAACCCGAGCACAATGAGATGAGAAATGAGGTGCGTTTTTAAACCTTTCCCGATCACACGGTGTACCATCTTCTGGGTTTCTCATGCATGTTTTCGATGTAGGTAGATGCCCTTGGACCTGGAGATTTGGGACCCATGGGATGGGCACCACGCAGTGTTGCTTTAAAGGGTCTGCGTTTCCTCACCCAACCTCACCAAACCTCTCAGCCCCAAGAGTGTCCACCCTTATGTCTCAATCAGCTGTGGGTCTAGATATGGTCAATCCAGGTGGCATCACAGCCCCTGAACGAATTTTGTAAGAATTTCTCTCTCTTTCACTGTCTTTGTTTCACGGGTTTTTAAAAGTAATTGATTTTTATAATGGGGTTTAGCTGCTTTTCAGTGCTGTGTTTATGCCGCTTTACACCCACTTGACTCACTTACAGAGAGATATCAATACATAGGTTTTAAGATTCTTACTATTCAGATATATTCTTGGGCGGTGAATAAGGGGTGTTGAGTCCTATTCACTGAGCAAGGAGTAGGTCTTGTCTATTACATATTGGGTTTATGGAACGGTATCTGAGCTAATTTGAAACCCTTGTTTTATGCATCACCCCACCTCACCTTTCCCGTTAAGCAGCCATAGTGTGTTTTCTAAACGTGTGACTCTGTTCTGTTTTGTAATTCAGTTCAAGGGTAGCGGTTTTTACATTCCCTCGATAAGTGATATCTTATGATAAGTGTCCTTTTCTGTGTGACTTATTTCACTTAGAATTGTCGTACCTAAATCCACTCATCATGCTGCTACTAGCCTTATGACGTTGATTTCATGGTTGAGTGATATTCCATTGTACATAAGGACCACAACTTCTTTATCCATTTTTCTCTTTCCTGGGATATTTAAGGTGTAACGAAGTGGAGGTTCTTGTCAACAGAGCAGCCCTAAACTTTGGGGTGCCTGTGTCTTGCTGATTTTTAGTTTTCAAATTTATACGCCCATGAGTGGAAGTGCCCTATGCTCTCTAAGCTGAGATTGTTAGATGTTTCAGGACACACCGTACACTTCTCCAGAGTGGCTGTTGGCAATTTACATCCCGCCCATCAGCGTAGCCAGTCTCCCGTTTCTCCATGGCCTGTCCTGCATTTCTGGTTTTGACACTTTATTCAGCATGGCCCTTTTGACCGATGGGAAGCGAAACTTCTTTGTAGCGCTGATTTGCCTTTCCAGGTTGCTTTGTTGGCCAAAAAGGGCGGATGCGTTTTTTCCTGAATATATTCAGGAAAAAACGCATCCGCCCTTTTTGGCCAAGGGCATCATTGTCGAGGTTTTGCCGCTTTTCCTGTTCTTTAAAGGCGATTCGAATCTCCCTCCTGAGATCTGTTTCCTGCAATTCTGCCTTGCTTTCAAACCCTCTTGGTTGCCCTCCCTCAATATATTTGTGGACGAGAGTTATCATTTATAAGTCTGCAGGTTTGTGAATTGCAGTGCCCCTGAGCTCCATTTTTCAACTCGCTTTCTTGGGAGCTGGCCGCAAAAGCGCAGGATTGCTTCAGGCCCTATTCTGGTCCCGGGCGGCAGGCTGAGCCTGTGGTTAATTCTTCTTCCTGATGGGAAAATAGAGTGACCTGTGCCTGTCCCATCACCTGCAGCTAGTCTCTCATTGGTTCCCCCTCTTCCCGTTCATCCTCAGGACAAATTGCAACCTGTACGGAACAGGAGGTTAAAGGTGCTGATTCTCCAAGGAGGGAGATTGCTAGTAAAGCGGCTGGAATGGCGAACCCGAGCACAAGGAGATGAGAAATGAGGTGCGTTTTGGAAACCTTTCCCGATCACACGGTGTACCATCTTCTGGGTTTCTCATGCATGTTTTCGATGTAGGAAGATGCCCTTGAACCTGGAGATTTGGGACCCATGGGATGGGTACCACGCAGTATTATTTAAAGGGTCTGCGTTTCCTCACCCAACCTCACCAAACCTCTCAGCCCCAAGAGTGTCCACCCTTATGTCTCAATCAGCTGTGGGTCTAGATATGGTCAATCCAGGTGGCATCACAGCCCCTGAACGAATTTTGTAAGAATTTCTCTCTCTTTCACAGTCTTTGTTTCACGGGTTTTTAAAAGTAATTGATTTTTATAATGGGGTTTAGCTGCTTTTCACTGCTGTGTTTATGCCGCTTTACACCCAGTTGACTCACTTACAGAGAGATATCAATACATAGGTTTTAAGATTCTTACCAGTCAGATATATTCTTGGGCGGTGAATAGGGGGTTTTGGGTCCAATTCACTGAGCAAGGAGTAGGTCTTGTCTATTACATATTGGGTTTATGGAACGGTATCTGAGCTAATTTGAAACCCTTGTTTTATGCATCACCGCACCTCACCTTTCCCGTTAAGCAGCCATAGTGTGTTTTCTAAACGTGTGACTCTGTTCTGTTTTGTAATTCAGTTCAAGGGTAGCGGTTTTTACATTCCCTCTATAAGTGATATCTTATGATAAGTGTCTTTTTCTGTTTGACTTATTTCATTTAGAATCGTCGTACCTAAATCCACTCATCATGCTGCTACTAGCCTTATGACGTTGATTTCACGGCTGAGTGATATTCCATTGTACATAAGGACCACAACTTCTTTATCCATTTTTCTCTTTCCTGGGATATTTAAGGAGTAACGAAGGGGAGGTTTTTGTCAACAGAGCAGCCCTAAAGTTTGGGGTGCCTGTGTCTTGCTGATTTTTAGATTTCCCAATTTATACGCCCATGAGTGGAAGTGCCCTTTGCTCTCTAAGCTGAGTTTTTTAGACGTTTCAGGACACAGAATACATTTCTCCAGAGTGGCTGTTGGCAATTTACATCCCGCCCATCAGCGTAGCCAGGCTCCCGTTTCTCCATGGCCTGTCCTGCATTTCTGGTTTTGACACTTTATTCAGCATGGCCCTTTTGACCGATGGGAAGCGAGACTTCTTTGTAGCGCTGATTTGCCTTTCCAGGTTGCTTTGTTGGCCAAAAAGGGCGGAGGCGTTTTTTCCTGAATATATTCAGGAAAAAACGCGTACGCCCTTTTTGGCCAAGGGCATCATTGTCGAGGTTTTGCCGCTTTTCCTGTTCTTTAAAGGCGATTCGAATCTCCCTCCTGAGATCTGTTTCCTGCAATTCTGCCTTGCTTTCAAATCCTCTTCGTTGCCTTCCCTCAATATATTTGTGGACGAGAGTTATCATTTATAAGTCTGCAGGTTTGTGAATTGCAGTGCCCCTGAGCTCCATTTTTCAACTCGCTTTCTTGGGAGCTGGCCGCAAAAGCGCAGGATTGCTTCAGGCACTATTCTGGTCCCGGGCGGCAGGCTGAGCCTGTGGTTAATTCTTCTTCCTGATGGGAAAATAGAGTGACCTGTGCCTGTCCCAACACCTAGAGCTAGTCTCTCATTGGTTCCCCCTCTTCCCGTTCATCCTCAGGACAAATTGCAACCTGTACGGAACAGGAGGTTAAAGGTGCTGATTCTCCAAGGAGGGAGATTGCTAGTAAAGCGGCTGGAATGGCGAACCCGAGCACAATGAGATGAGAAATGAGGTGCGTTTTTAAACCTTTCCCGATCACACGGTGTACCATCTTCTGGGTTTCTCATGCATGTTTTCGATGTAGGTAGATGCCCTTGGACCTGGAGATTTGGGACCCATGGGATGGGCACCACGCAGTGTTGCTTTAAAGGGTCTGCGTTTCCTCACCCAACCTCACCAAACCTCTCAGCCCCAAGAGTGTCCACCCTTATGTCTCAATCAGCTGTGGGTCTAGATATGGTCAATCCAGGTGGCATCACAGCCCCTGAACGAATTTTGTAAGAATTTCTCTCTCTTTCACTGTCTTTGTTTCACGGGTTTTTAAAAGTAATTGATTTTTATAATGGGGTTTAGCTGCTTTTCAGTGCTGTGTTTATGCCGCTTTACACCCACTTGACTCACTTACAGAGAGATATCAATACATAGGTTTTAAGATTCTTACTATTCAGATATATTCTTGGGCGGTGAATAAGGGGTGTTGAGTCCAATTCACTGAGCAAGGAGTAGGTCTTGTCTATTACATATTGGGTTTATGGAACGGTATCTGAGCTAATTTGAAACCCTTGTTTTATGCATCACCCCACCTCACCTTTCCCGTTAAGCAGCCATAGTGTGTTTTCTAAACGTGTGACTCTGTTCTGTTTTGTAATTCAGTTCAAGGGTAGCGGTTTTTACATTCCCTCGATAAGTGATATCTTATGATAAGTGTCCTTTTCTGTGTGACTTATTTCACTTAGAATTGTCGTACCTAAATCCACTCATCATGCTGCTACTAGCCTTATGACGTTGATTTCATGGTTGAGTGATATTCCATTGTACATAAGGACCACAACTTCTTTATCCATTTTTCTCTTTCCTGGGATATTTAAGGTGTAACGAAGTGGAGGTTCTTGTCAACAGAGCAGCCCTAAACTTTGGGGTGCCTGTGTCTTGCTGATTTTTAGTTTTCAAATTTATACGCCCATGAGTGGAAGTGCCCTATGCTCTCTAAGCTGAGATTGTTAGATGTTTCAGGACACACCGTACACTTCTCCAGAGTGGCTGTTGGCAATTTATATCCCGCCCATCAGCGTAGCCAGTCTCCCGTTTCTCCATGGCCTGTCCTGCATTTCTGGTTTTGACACTTTATTCAGCATGGCCATTTTGACCGATGGGAAGCGAAACTTCTTTGTAGCGCTGATTTGCCTTTCCAGGTTGCTTTGTTGGCCAAAAAGGGCGGATGCGTTTTTTCCTGAATATATTCAGGAAAAAACGCATCCGCCCTTTTTGGCCAAGGGCATCATTGTCGAGGTTTTGCCGCTTTTCCTGTTCTTTAAAGGCGATTCGAATCTCCCTCCTGAGATCTGTTTCCTGCAATTCTGCCTTGCTTTCAAACCCTCTTGGTTGCCCTCCCTCAATATATTTGTGGACGAGAGTTATCATTTATAAGTCTGCAGGTTTGTGAATTGCAGTGCCCCTGAGCTCCATTTTTCAACTCGCTTTCTTGGGAGCTGGCCGCAAAAGCGCAGGATTGCTTCAGGCCCTATTCTGGTCCCGGGCGGCAGGCTGAGCCTGTGGTTAATTCTTCTTCCTGATGGGAAAATAGAGTGACCTGTGCCTGTCCCATCACCTGCAGCTAGTCTCTCATTGGTTCCCCCTCTTCCCGTTCATCCTCAGGACAAATTGCAACCTGTACGGAACAGGAGGTTAAAGGTGCTGATTCTCCAAGGAGGGAGATTGCTAGTAAAGCGGCTGGAATGGCGAACCCGAGCACAAGGAGATGAGAAATGAGGTGCGTTTTGGAAACCTTTCCCGATCACACGGTGTACCATCTTCTGGGTTTCTCATGCATGTTTTCGATGTAGGAAGATGCCCTTGAACCTGGAGATTTGGGACCCATGGGATGGGTACCACGCAGTATTATTTAAAGGGTCTGCGTTTCCTCACCCAACCTCACCAAACCTCTCAGCCCCAAGAGTGTCCACCCTTATGTCTCAATCAGCTGTGGGTCTAGATATGGTCAATCCAGGTGGCATCACAGCCGCTGAACGAATTTTGTAAGAATTTCTCTCTCTTTCACAGTCTTTGTTTCACGGGTTTTTAAAAGTAATTGATTTTTATAATGGGGTTTAGCTGCTTTTCACTGCTGTGTTTATGCCGCTTTACACCCAGTTGACTCACTTACAGAGAGATATCAATACATAGGTTTTAAGATTCTTACCAGTCAGATATATTCTTGGGCGGTGAATAGGGGGTTTTGAGTCCAATTCACTGAGCAAGGAGTAGGTCTTGTCTATTACATATTGGGTTTATGGAACGGTATCTGAGCTAATTTGAAACCCTTGTTTTATGCATCACCGCACCTCACCTTTCCCGTTAAGCAGCCATAGTGTGTTTTCTAAACGTGTGACTCTGTTCTGTTTTGTAATTCAGTTCAAGGGTAGCGGTTTTTACATTCCCTCGATAAGTGATATCTTATGATAAGTGTCTTTTTCTGTGTGACTTATTTCACTTAGAATCGTCGTACCTAAATCCACTCATCATGCTGCTACTAGCCTTATGACGTTGATTTCATGGCTGAGTGATATTCCATTGTACATAAGGACCACAACTTCTTTATCCATTTTTCTCTTTCCTGGGATATTTAAGGAGTAACGAAGGGGAGGTTTTTGTCAACAGAGCAGCCCTAAAGTTTGGGGTGCCTGTGTCTTGCTGATTTTTAGATTTCCCAATTTATACGCCCATGAGTGGAAGTGCCCTTTGCTCTCTTAGCTGAGTTTTTTAGACGTTTCAGGACACAGAATACATTTCTCCAGAGTGGCTGTTGGCAATTTACATCCCGCCCATCAGCGTAGCCAGGCTCCTGTTTCTCCATGGCCTGTCCTGCCTTTCTGGTTTTGACACTTTATTCAGCATGGCCCTTTTGACCGATGGGAAGCGAGACTTCTTTGTAGCGCTGATTTGCCTTTCCAGGTTGCTTGGTTGGCCAAAAAGGGCGTATGCGTTTTTTCCTGAATATATTCAGGAAAAAACGCATACGCCCTTTTTGGCCAAGGGCATCATTGTCGAGGTTTTGCCGCTTTTCCTGTGCTTTAAAGGCGATGCGAATCTCCCTCCTGAAACCCGTTTCCTGCAATTCTGCCTTGCTTTCAAATCCTCTTCGTTACCTTCCCTCAATATATTTGTGGACGAGAGTTATCATTTATAAGTCTGCAGGTTTGTGAATTGCAGTGCCCCTGAGCTCCATTTTTCAACTCGCTTTCTTGGGAGCTGGCCGCAAAAGCGCAGGATTGCTTCAGGCACTATTCTGGTCCCGGGCGGCAGGCTGAGCCTGTGGTTAATTCTTCTTCCTGATGGGAAATTAGAGTGACCTGTGCCTGTCCCAACACCTAGAGCTAGTCTCTCATTGGTTCCCCCTCTTCCCGTTCGTCCTCAGGACAAATTGCAACCTGTACGGAACAGGAGGTTAAAGGTGCTGATTCTCCAAGGAGGGAGATTGCTAGTAAAGCGGCTGGAATGGCGAACCCGAGCACAAGGAGATGAGAAATGAGGTGCGTTTTGGAAACCTTTCCCGATCACACGGTTTACCATCTTCTGGGTTTCTCATGCATGTTTTCGATGTAGGAAGATGCCCTTGAACCTGTAGATTTGGGAACCATGGGATGGGTACCACGCAGTATTACTTTAAAGGGTCTGTGTTTCCTCACCCAACCTCACCAAACCTCTCAGCCCCAAGAGTGTCCACCCTTATGTCTCAATCAGCTCTGGGTCTAGATATGGTCAATCCAGGTGGCATCACAGCCCCTGAACGAATTTTGTAAGAATTTCTCTCTTTCACTGTCTCTGTTTAACGGGTTTTTAAAAGTAATTGATTTTTATAATGGGGTTTAGCTGCTTTTCACTGCTGTGTTTCTGCCACTTTACACCCACTTGACTCACTTACAGAGAGATATCAATACATAGGTTTTAAGATTCTTACTAGTCAGATATATTCTTGGGTGGTGAATAGGGGGTGTTGAGTCCAATTCACTGAGCAAGGAGTAGGCCTTGTCTATTACATATTGCGTTTATGGAAAGGTATCTGAGCTAATTTGAAACCCTTGTTTTATGCATCACCCCACCTCACCTTTCCCGTTAAGCAGCCATAGTGTGTTTTCTAAGCGTGTGACTCTGTTCTGTTTTGTAATTCAGTTCAAGGGTAGCGGTTTTTACATTCCCTCTATAAGTGATATCTTATGATAAGTGTCTTTTTCTGTGTGACTTATTTCATTTAGAATCGTCGTACCTAAATCCACTCATCATGCTGCTACTAGCCTTATGACGTTGATTTCATGGCTGAGTGATATTCCATTGTACATAAGGACCACAACTTCTTTATCCATTTTTCTCTTTCCTGGGATATTTAAGGAGTAACGAAGTGGAGGTTTTTGTCAACATAGCAGCCCTAAAGTTTGGGGTGCCTGTGTCTTGCTGATTTTTAGATTTCCCAATTTATACGCCCATGAGTGGAAGTGCCCTTTGCTCTCTAAGCTGAGTTTTTTAGACGTTTCAGGACACAGAATACATTTCTCCAGAGTGGCTGTTGGCAATTTACATCCCGCCCATCAGCGTAGCCAGGCTCCCGTTTCTCCATGGCCTGTCCTGCCTTTCTGGTTTTGACAATTTATTCAGCATGGCCCTTTTGACCGATGGGAAGCAAGACTTCTTTGTAGCGCTGATTTGCCTTTCCAGGTTGCTTGGTTGGCCAAAAAGGGCGTATGCGTTTTTTCCTGAATATATTCAGGAAAAAACGCATACGCCCTTTTTGGCCAAGGGCATCATTGTCGAAGTTTTGCCGCTTTTCCTGTGCTTTAAAGGCGATGCGAATCTCCCTCCTGAAACCCGTTTCCTGCAATTCTGCCTTGCTTTCAAATCCTCTTCGTTACCTTCCCTCAATATATTTGTGGACGATATTTATCATTTATAAGTCTGCAGGTTTTTGAATCGCAGTGCCCCTGAGCTCCATTTTTCAACTCGCTTTCTTGGGAGCTGGCCGCAAAAGCGCAGGATTGCTTCAGGCACTATTCTGGTCCCGGGCGGCAGGCTGAGCCTGTGGTTAATTCTTCTTCCTGATGGGAAAATAGAGTGACCTGTGCCTGTCCCAACACCTAGAGCTAGTCTCTCATTGGTTCCCCCTCTTCCCGTTCGTCCTCAGGACAAATTGCAACCTGTACGGAACAGGAGGTTAAAGGTGCTGATTCTCCAAGGAGGGAGATTGCTAGTAAAGCGGCTGGAATGGCGAACCCGAGCACAAGGAGATGAGAAATGAGGTGCGTTTTGGAAACCTTTCCCGATCACACGGTTTAACATCTTCTGGGTTTCTCATGCATGTTTTCGATGTAGGAAGATGCCCTTGAACCTGGAGATTTGGGAACCATGGGATGGGTACCACGCAGTATTACTTTAAAGGGTCTGTGTTTCCTCACCCAACCTCACCAAACCTCTCAGCCCCAAGAGTGTCCACCCTTATGTCTCAATCAACTCTGGGTCTAGATATGGTCAATCCAGGTGGCATCACAGCCCCTGAACGAATTTTGTAAGAATTTCTCTCTCTTTCACTGTCTCTGTTTAACGGGTTTTTAAAAGTAATTGATTTTTATAATGGGGTTTAGCTGCTTTTCACTGCTGTGTTTCTGCCACTTTACACCCACTTGACTCACTTACAGAGAGATATCAATACATAGGTTTTAAGATTCTTACTAGTCAGATATATTCTTGGGTGGTGAATAGGGGGTGTTGAGTCCAATTCACTGAGCAAGGAGTAGGCCTTGTCTATTACATATTGCGTTTATGGAAAGGTATCTGAGCTAATTTGAAACCCTTGTTTTATGCATCACCCCACCTCACCTTTCCCGTTAAGCAGCCATAGTGTGTTTTCTAAGCGTGTGACTCTGTTCTGTTTTGTAATTCAGTTCAAGGGTAGCGGTTTTTACATTCCCTCTATAAGTGATATCTTATGATAAGTGTCTTTTTCTGTGTGACTTATTTCATTTAGAATCGTCGTACCTAAATCCACTCATCATGCTGCTACTAGCCTTATGACGTTGATTTCATGGCTGAGTGATATTCCATTGTACATAAGGACCACAACTTCTTTATCCATTTTTCTCTTTCCTGGGATATTTAAGGAGTAACGAAGGGGAGGTTTTTGTCAACAGAGCAGCCCTAAAGTTTGGGGTGCCTGTGTCTTGCTGATTTTTAGATTTCCCAATTTTTACGCCCATGAGTGGAAGTGCCCTTTGCTCTCTTAGCTGAGTTTTTTAGACGTTTCAGGACACAGAATACATTTCTCCAGAGTGGCTGTTGGCAATTTACATCCCGCCCATCAGCGTAGCCAGGCTCCCGTTTCTCCATGGCCTGTCCTGCCTTTCTGGTTTTGACACTTTATTCAGCATGGCCCTTTTGACCGATGGGAAGCGAGACTTCTTTGTAGCGCTGATTTGCCTTTCCAGGTTGCTTGGTTGGCCAAAAAGGGCGTATGCGTTTTTTCCTGAATATATTCAGGAGAAAACGCATACGCCCTTTTTGGCCAAGGGCATCATTGTCGAGGTTTTGCCGCTTTTCCTGTGATTTAAAGACGATGCGAATCTCCCTCCTGAAACCCGTTTCCTGCAATTCTGCCTTGCTTTCAAATCCTCTTCGTTACCTTCCCTCAATATATTTGTGGACGAGAGTTATCATTTATAAGTCTGCAGGTTTGTGAATTGCAGTGCCCCTGAGCTCCATTTTTCAACTCGCTTTCTTGGGAGCTGGCCGCAAAAGCGCAGGATTGCTTCAGGCACTATTCTGGTCCCGGGCGGCAGGCTGAGCCTGTGGTTAATTCTTCTTCCTGATTGGAAAATAGAGTGACCTGTGCCTGTCCCAACACCTAGAGCTAGTCTCTCATTGGTTCCCCCTCTTCCCGTTCGTCCTCAGGACAAATTGCAACCTGTACGGAACAGGAGGTTAAAGGTGCTGATTCTCCAAGGAGGGAGATTGCTAGTAAAGCGGCTGGAATGGCGAACCCGAGCACAAGGAGATGAGAAATGAGGTGCGTTTTGGAAACCTTTCCCGATCACACGGTATACCATCTTCTGGGTTTCTCATGCATGTTTTCGATGTAGGAAGATGCCCTTGAACCTGGAGATTTGGGAACCATGGGATGGGTACCACGCAGTATTACTTTAAAGGGTCTGTGTTTCCTCACCCAACCTCACCAAACCTCTCAGCCCCAAGAGTGTCCACCCTTATGTCTCAATCAGCTCTGGGTCTAGATATGGTCAATCCAGGTGGCATCACAGCCCCTGAACGAATTTTGTAAGAATTTCTCTCTTTCACTGTCTCTGTTTAACGGGTTTTTAAAAGTAATTGATTTTTATAATGGGGTTTAGCTGCTTTTCACTGCTGTGTTTCTGCCACTTTACACCCACTTGACTCACTTACAGAGAGATATCAATACATAGGTTTTAAGATTCTTACTAGTCAGATATATTCTTGGGTGGTGAATAGGGGGTGTTGAGTCCAATTCACTGAGCAAGGAGTAGGCCTTGTCTATTACATATTGCGTTTATGGAAAGGTATCTGAGCTAATTTGAAACCCTTGTTTTATGCATCACCCCACCTCACCTTTCCCGTTAAGCAGCCATAGTGTGTTTTCTAAGCGTGTGACTCTGTTCTGTTTTGTAATTCAGTTCAAGGGTAGCGGTTTTTACATTCCCTCTATAAGTGATATCTTATGATAAGTGTCTTTTTCTGTGTGACTTATTTCATTTAGAATCGTCGTACCTAAATCCACTCATCATGCTGCTACTAGCCTTATGACGTTGATTTCATGGCTGAGTGATATTCCATTGTACATAAGGACCACAACTTCTTTATCCATTTTTCTCTTTCCTGGAATATTTAAGGAGTAACGAAGGGGAGGTTTTTGTCAACAGAGCAGCCCTAAAGTTTGGGGTGCCTGTGTCTTGCTGATTTTTAGATTTCCCAATTTATACGCCCATGAGTGGAAGTGCCCTTTGCTCTCTAAGCTGAGTTTTTTAGACGTTTCAGGACACAGAATACATTTCTCCAGAGTGGCTGTTGGCAATTTACATCCCGCCCACCAGAGTAACCAGGCTCCCGTTTCTCCATGGCCTGTCCTGCCTTTCTGGGTTTGACACTTTATTCAGCATGGCCCTTTTGACCAATGGGAAGCGAGACTTCTTTGTAGCGCTGATTTGCCTTTCCAGGTTGCTTGGTTGGCTAAAAAGGGCGTATGCGTTTTTTCCTGAATATATTCAGGAAAAAACGCATCCCCCCTTTTTGGCCAAGGGCATCATTGTCGAGGTTTTGCCGCTTTTCCTGTGCTTTAAAGACAATGCGAATCTCCCTCCTGAAACCCGTTTCCTGCAATTCTGCCTTGCTTTCAAATCCTCTTCGTTACCTTCCCTCAATATATTTGTGGAGGAGAGTTATCATTTATAAGTCTGCAGGTTTGTGAATTGCAGTGCCCCTGAGCTCCATTTTTCAACTCGCTTTCTTGGGAGCTGGCCGCAAAAGCGCAGGATTGCTTCAGGCCCTATTCTGGTCCCGGGCGGCAGGCTGAGCCTGTGGTTAATTCTTCTTCCTGATGGGAAAATAGAGTGACCTGTGCCTGTCCCAACACCTAGAGCTAGTCTCTCATTGGTTCCCCCTCTTCCCGTTCATCCTCAGGACAAATTGCAACCTGTACGGAACAGGAGGTTAAAGGTGCTGATTCTCCAAGGAGGGAGATTGCTAGTAAAGCGGCTGGAATGGCGAACCCGAGCACAAGGAGATGAGAAATGAGGTGCGTTTTGGAAACCTTTTCCGATCACACGGTGTACCATCTTCTGGGTTTCTCATGCATGTTTTCGATGTAGGAAGATGCCCTTGAACCTGGAGATTTGGGACCCATGGGATGGGTACCACGCAGTATTACTTTAAAGGGTCTGCGTTTCCTCACCCAACGTCACCACACCTCTCAGCCCCAAGAGTGTCCACCCTTATGTCTCAATCAGCTGTGGGTCTCGATATGGTCAATCCAGGTGGCATCACAGCCCCTGAACAAATTTTGTAAGAATTTCTCTCTCTTTCACTGTCTCTGTTTCACGGGTTTTTAAAAGTAATTGATTTTTATAATGGGGTTTAGCTGCTTTTCACTGCTGTGTTTATGCCGCTTTACACCCACTTGACTCACTTACAGATAGATATCAATACATAGGTTTCAAGATTCTTACTAGTCAGATATATTCTTGGGTGGTGAATAGGGGGTGTTGAGTCCAATTCACTGAGCAAGGAGTAGGCCTTGTCTATTACATATTGCGTTTATGGAAAGGTATCTGAGCTAATTTGAAACCCTTGTTTTATGCATCACCCCACCTCACCTTTCCCGTTAAGCAGCCATAGTGTGTTTTCTAAGCGTGTGACTCTGTTCTGTTTTGTAATTCAGTTCAAGGGTAGCGGTTTTTACATTCCCTCTATAAGTGATATCTTATGATAAGTGTCTTTTTCTGTGTGACTTATTTCATTTAGAATCGTCGTACCTAAATCCACTCATCATGCTGCTACTAGCCTTATGACGTTGATTTCATGGCTGAGTGATATTCCATTGTACATAAGGACCACAACTTCTTTATCCATTTTTCTCTTTCCTGGGATATTTAAGGAGTAACGAAGGGGAGGTTTTTGTCAACAGAGCAGCCCTAAAGTTTGGGGTGCCTGTGTCTTGCTGATTTTTAGATTTCCCAATTTATACGCCCATGAGTGGAAGTGCCCTTTGCTCTCTAAGCTGAGTTTTTTAGACGTTTCAGGACACAGAATACATTTCTCCAGAGTGGCTGTTGGCAATTTACATCCCGCCCATCAGCGTAGCCAGGCTCCCGTTTCTCCATGGCCTGTCCTGCCTTTCTGGTTTTGACACTTTATTCAGCATGGCCCTTTTGACCGATGGGAAGCGAGACTTCTTTGTAGCGCTGATTTGCCTTTCCAGGTTGCTTGGTTGGCCAAAAAGGGCGTATGCGTTTTTTCCTGAATATATTCAGGAAAAAACGCATACGCCCTTTTTGGCCAAGGGCATCATTGTCGAGGTTTTGCCGCTTTTCCTGTGCTTTAAAGGCGATGCGAATCTCCCTCCTGAAACCCGTTTCCTGCAATTCTGCCTTGCTTTCAAATCCTCTTCGTTACCTTCCCTCAATATATTTGTGGACGAGAGTTATCATTTATAAGTCTGCAGGTTTGTGAATTGCAGTGCCCCTGAGCTCCATTTTTCAACTCGCTTTCTTGGGAGCTGGGCGCAAAAGCGCAGGATTGCTTCAGGCACTATTCTGGTCCCGGGCGGCAGGCTGAGCCTGTGGTTAATTCTTCTTCCTGATGGGAAAATAGAGTGACCTGTGCCTGTCCCAACACCTAGAGCTAGTCTCTCATTGGTTCCCCCTCTTCCCGTTCGTCCTCAGGACAAATTGCAACCTGTACGGAACAGGAGGTTAAAGGTGCTGATTCTCCAAGGAGGGAGATTGCTAGTAAAGCGGCTGGAATGGCGAACCAGAGCACAAGGAGATGAGAAATGAGGTGCGTTTTGGAAACCTTTCCCGATCACACGGTTTACCATCTTCTGGGTTTCTCATGCATGTTTTCGATGTAGGAAGATGCCCTTGAACCTGGAGATTTGGGAACCATGGGATGGGTACCACGCAGTATTACTTTAAAGGGTCTGTGTTTCCTCACCCAACCTCACCAAACCTCTCAGCCCCAAGAGTGTCCACCCTTATGTCTCAATCAGCTCTGGGTCTAGATATGGTCAATCCAGGTGGCATCCCATCCCCTGAACGAATTTTGTAAGAATTTCTCTCTCTTTCACTGTCTCTGTTTAACGGGTTTTTAAAAGTAATTGATTTTTATAATGGGGTTTAGCTGCTTTTCACTGCTGTGTTTCTGCCACTTTACACCCACTTGACTCACTTACAGAGAGATATCAATACATAGGTTTTAAGATTCTTACTAGTCAGATATATTCTTGGGTGGTGAATAGGGGGTGTTGAGTCCAATTCACTGAGCAAGGAGTAGGCCTTGTCTATTACATATTGCGTTTATGGAAAGGTATCTGAGCTAATTTGAAACCCTTGTTTTATGCATCACCCCACCTCACCTTTCCCGTTAAGCAGCCATAGTGTGTTTTCTAAGCGTGTGACTCTGTTCTGTTTTGTAATTCAGTTCAAGGGTAGCGGTTTTTACATTCCCTCTATAAGTGATATCTTATGATAAGTGTCTTTTTCTGTGTGAGTTATTTCATTTAGAATCGTCGTACCTAAATCCACTCATCATGCTGCTACTAGCCTTATGACGTTGATTTCACGGCTGAGTGATATTCCATTGTACATAAGGACCACAACTTCTTTATCCATTTTTCTCTTTCCTGGGATATTTAAGGAGTAACGAAGGGGAGGTTTTTGTCAACAGAGCAGCCCTAAAGTTTGGGGTGCCTGTGTCTTGCTGATTTTTAGATTTCCCAATTTATACGCCCATGAGTGGAAGTGCCCTTTGCTCTCTAAGCTGAGTTTTTTAGACGTTTCAGGACACAGAATACATTTCTCCAGAGTGGCTGTTGGCAATTTACATCCCGCCCATCAGCGTAGCCAGGCTCCCGTTTCTCCATGGCCTGTCCTGCCTTTCTGGTTTTGACACTTTATTCAGCATGGCCCTTTTGACCGATGGGAAGCGAGACTTCTTTGTAGCGCTGATTTGCCTTTCCAGGTTGCTTGGTTGGCCAAAAAGGGCGTATGCGTTTTTTCCTGAATATATTCAGGAAAAAACGCATCCGCCCTTTTTGGCCAAGGGCATCATTGTCGAGGTTTTGCCGCTTTTCCTGTGCTTTAAAGGCGATTCGAATCTCCCTCCTGAAATCTGTTTCCTGCAATTCTGCCTTGCTTTCAAATCCTCTTCGTTTCCTTCCCTCAATATATTTGGGGACGAGAGTTATCATTTATAAGTCAGCAGGTTTGTGAATTGCAGTGCCCCTGAGCTCCATTTTTCAACTCGCTTTCTTGGGAGCTGGCCGCAAAAGCGCAGGATTGCTTCAGGCACTATTCTGGTCCCGGGCGGCAGGCTGAGCCTGTGGTTAATTCTTCTTCCTGATGGGAAAATAGAGTGACCTGTGCCTGTCCCAACACCTAGAGCTAGTCTCTCATTGGTTCCCCCTCTTCCCGTTCGTCCTCAGGACAAATTGCAACCTGTACGGAACAGGAGGTTAAAGGTGCTGATTCTCCAAGGAGGGAGATTGCTAGTAAAGCGGCTGGAATGGCGAACCCGAGCACAAGGAGATGAGAAATGAGGTGCGTTTTGGAAACCTTTCCCGATCACATGGTGTACCATCTTCTGGGTTTCTCATGCATGTTTTCGATGTAGGAAGATGCCCTTGAACCTGGAGATTTGGGACCCATGGGATGGGTACCACGCAGTATTACTTTAAAGGGTCTGCGTTTCCTCACCCAACCTCACCAAACCTCTCAGCCCCAAGAGTGTCCACCCTTATGTCTCAATCAGCTGTGGGTCTAGATATGGTCAATCCAGGTGGCATCACAGCCCCTGAACGAATTTTGTAAGAATTTCTCTCTTTTTCACTGTCTTTGTTTCACGGGTTTTTAAAAGTAATTGATTTTTATAATGGGGTTTAGCTGCTTTTCACTGCTGTGTTTATGCCGCTTTACACCCACTTGACTCACTTACAGAGAGATATCAATACATAGGTTTTAAGATTCTTACTAGTCAGATATATTCTTGGGCAGTGAATATGGGGTGTTGAGTCCAATTCACTGAGCAAGGAGTAGGTCTTGTCTATTACATATTGGGTTTATGGAACGGTATCTGAGCTAATTTGAAACCCTTGTTTTATGCATCACCCCACCTCACCTTTCCCGTTAAGCAGCCATAGTGTGTTTTCTAAACGTGTGACTCTGTTCTGTTTTGTAATTTAGTTCAAGGGTAGCGGTTTTTACATTCCCTCTATAAGTGATATCTTATGATAAGTGTCTTTTTCTGTGTGACTTATTTCACTTAGAATCGTCCTACCTAAATCCACTCATCATGCTGCTACTAGCCTTATGACGTTGATTTCACGGCTGAGTGATATTCCATTGTACATAAGGACCACAACTTCTTTATCTATTTTTCTCTTTCCTGGGATATTTACGGTGTAACGAAGTGGAGGTTCTTCTCCACAGAGCAGCCCTAAACTTTGGGGTGCCTGTGTCTTGCTGATTTTTAGTTTTCCCAATTTATACGCCCATGAGTGGAAGTGCCCTATGCTCTCTAAGCTGAGTTTTTTAGATGTTTCAGGACACACCGTACCCTTCTCCAGAGTGGCTGATGGCAATTTACATCCCACCCATCAGCGTAACCAGGCTCCCGTTTCTCCATGGCCTGTCCTGCATTTCTGCTTTTGACACTTTATTCAGCATGGCCCTTTTGACCGATGGGAAGCGAGACTTCTTTGTAGCGCTGATTTGCCTTTCCAGGTTGCTTGGTTGGCCAAAAAGGGCGGATGCGTTTTTTCCTGAATATATTCAGGAAAAAACGCATCCGCCCTTTTTGGCCAAGGGCATCATTGTCGAGGTTTTGCCGCTTTTCCTGTTCTTTAAAGGCGATTCGAATCTCCCTCCTGAGATCTGTTTCCTGCAATTCTGCCTTGCTTTCGAATCCTCTTCGTTGCCTTCCCTCAATATATTTGTGGACGAGAGTTATCATTTATAAGTCTGCAGGTTTGTGAATTGAAGTGCCCCTGAGCTCCATTTTTCAACTCGCTTTCTTGGGAGCTGGCCGCAAAAGCGCAGGATTGCTTCAGGCCCTATTCTGGTCCCGGGCGGCAGGCTGAGCCTGTGGTTAATTCTTCTTCCTGATGGGAAAATAGAGTGACCTGTGCCTGTCCCAACACCTAGAGCTAGTCTCTCATTGGTTCCCCCTCTTCCCGTTCATCCTCAGGACAAATTGTAACCTGTACGGAACAGGAGGTTAAAGGTGCTGATTCTCCAAGGAGGGAGATTGCTAGTAAAGCGGCTGGAATGGCGAACCCGAGCACAAGGAGATGAGAAATGAGGTGCGTTTTGGAAACCTTTCCCGATCACACGGTGTACCCTCTTCTGGGTTTCTCATGCATGTTTTCGATGTAGGAAGATGCCCTTGAACCTGGAGATTTGGGACCCATGGGATGGGTACCACGCAGTATTACTTTAAAGGGTCTGCGTTTCCTCACCCAACCTCACCAAACCTCTCAGCCCCAAGAGTGTCCACCCTTATGTCTCAATCAGCTGTGTGTCTAGATATGGTCAATCCAGGTGGCATCACAACCCCTGAACGAATTTTGTAAGAATTTCTCTCTCTTTCACTGTCTTTGTTTCACGGGTTTTTAAAAGTAATTGATTTTTATAATGGGGTTTAGCTGCTTTTCACTGCTGTGTTTATGCCGCTTTACACCCACTTGACTCACTTACAGAGAGATATCAATACATAGGTTTTAAGATTCTTACTAGTCAGATATATTCTTGGGCGGTGAATATGGGGTGTTGAGTCCAATTCACTGAGCAAGGAGTAGGTCTTGTCTATTACATATTGGGTTTATGGAACGGTATCTGAGCTTATTTGAAACCCTTGTTTTATGTATCACCCCACCTCACCTTTCCCGTTAAGCAGCTATTGTGTGTTTTCTAAACGTGTGACTCTCTTCTGTTTTGTAATTCAGTTCAAGGGTAGCGGTTTTTACATTCCCTCTATAAGTGATATCTTATGATAAGTGTCTTTTTCTGTGTGACTTATTTCACTTAGAATCGTCGTACCTAAATCCACTCATCATGCTGCTACTAGCCTTATGACATTGATTTCACGGCTGAGTGATATTCCATTGTACATAAGGACCACAACTTCTTTATCCATTTTTCTCTTTCCTGGGATATTTACGGTGTAACGAAGTGGAGGTTCTTGTCAACAGAGCAGCCCTAAACTTTGGGGTGCCTGTGTCTTGCTGATTTTTAGTTTTCCCAATTTATACGCCCATGAGTGGAAGTGCCCTATGCTCTCTAAGCTGAGTTTTTTAGATGTTTCAGGACACACCGTACCCTTCTCCAGAGTGGCTGTTGGCAATTTACATCCCGCCCATCAGCGTAGCCAGGCTCCTGTTTCTCCATGGCCTGTCCTGCCTTTCTGGTTTTGACACTTTATTCAGCATGGCCCTTTTGACCGATGGGAAGCGAGACTTCTTTGTAGCGCTGATTTGCCTTTCCAGGTTGATTGGTTGGCCAAAAAGGGCGGATGCGTTTTTTCCTGAATATATTCAGGAAAAAACGCATCCGCCCTTTTTGGCCAAGGGCATCATTGTCGAGGTTTTGCCGCTTTTCCTGTTCTTTAAAGGCGATTCGAATCTCCCTCCTGAAATCTGTTTCCTGCAATTCTGCCTTGCTTTCAAATCCTCTTCGTTGCCTTCCCTCAATATATTTGTGGACGAGAGTTATCATTTATAAGTCTGCAGGTTTTTGAATTGCAGTGCCCCTGAGCTCCATTTTTCAACTCGCTTTCTTGGGAGCTGGCCGCAAATGCGCAGGATTGCTTCAGGCCCTATTCGGGTCCCGGGCGGCAGGCTGAGCCTGTGGTTAATTCTTCTTCCTGATGGGAAAATAGAGTGACCTGTGCCTGTCCCAACACCTAGAGCTAGTCTCTCATTGGTTCCCCCTCTTCCCGTTCATCCTCAGGACAAATTGCAACCTGTACGGAACAGGAGGTTAAAGGTGCTGATTCTCCAAGGAGGGAGATTGCTAGTAAAGCGGCTGGAATGGCGAACCCGAGCACAAGGAGATGAGAAATGAGGTGCGTTTTGGAAACCTTTCCCGATCACACGGTTTACCATCTTCTGGGTTTCTCATGCATGTTTTCGATGTAGGAAGATGCCCTTGAACCTGGAGATTTGGGAACCATGGGATGGGTACCACGCAGTATTACTTTAAAGGGTCTGTGTTTCCTCACCCAACCTCACCAAACCTCTCAGCCCCAAGAGTGTCCACCCTTATGTCTCAATCAGCTCTGGGTCTAGATATGGTCAATCCAGGTGGCATCACAGCCCCTGAACGAATTTTGTAAGAATTTCTCTCTTTCACTGTCTCTGTTTAACGGGTTTTTAAAAGTAATTGATTTTTATAATGGGGTTTAGCTGCTTTTCACTGCTGTGTTTCTGCCACTTTACACCCACTTGACTCACTTACAGAGAGATATCAATACATAGGTTTTAAGATTCTTACTAGTCAGATATATTCTTGGGTGGTGAATAGGGGGTGTTGAGTCCAATTCACTGAGCAAGGAGTAGGCCTTGTCTATTACATATTGCGTTTATGGAAAGGTATCGGAGCTAATTTGAAACCCTTGTTTTATGCATCACCCCACCTCACCTTTCCCGTTAAGCAACCATAGTGTGTTTTCTAAGCGTGTGACTCTGTTCTGTTTTGTAATTCAGTTCAAGGGTAGCGGTTTTTACATTCCCTCTATAAGTGATATCTTATGATAAGTGTCTTTTTCTGTGTGACTTATTTCATTTAGAATCGTCGTACCTAAATCCACTCATCATGCTGCTACTAGCCTTATGACGTTGATTTCATGGCTGAGTGATATTCCATTGTACATAAGGACCACAACTTCTTTATCCATTTTTCTCTTTCCTGGGATATTTAAGGAGTAACGAAGGGGAGGTTTTTGTCAACAGAGCAGCCCTAAAGTTTGGGGTGCCTGTGTCTTGCTGATTTTTAGATTTCCCAATTTATATGCCCATGAGTGGAAGTGCCCTTTGCTCTCTAAGCTGAGTTTTTTAGACGTTTCAGGACACAGAATACATTTCTCCAGAGTGGCTGTTGGCAATTTACATCCCGCCCATCAGCGTAGCCAGGCTCCCGTTTCTCCATGGCCTGTCCTGCCTTTCTGGTTTTGACACTTTATTCAGCATGGCCCTTTTGACCGATGGGAAGCGAGACTTCTTTGTAGCGCTGATTTGCCTTTCCAGGTTGCTTGGTTGGCCAAAAAGGGCGGATGCGTTTTTTCCTGAATATATTCAGGAAAAAACGCATCCGCCCTTTTTGGCCAAGGGCATCATTGTCGAGGTTTTGCCGCTTTTCCTGTGCTTTAAAGGCGATTCGAATCTCCCTCCTGAAATCTGTTTCCTGCAATTCTGCCTTGCTTTCAAATCCTCTTCGTTTCCTTCCCTCAATATATTTGGGGACGAGAGTTATCATTTATAAGTCAGCAGGTTTGTGAATTGCAGTGCCCCTGAGCTCCATTTTTCAACTCGCTTTCTTGGGAGCTGGCCGCAAAAGCGCAGGATTGCTTCAGGCACTATTCTGGTCCCGGGCGGCAGGCTGAGCCTGTGGTTAATTCTTCTTCCTGATGGGAAAATAGAGTGACCTGTGCCTGTCCCAACACCTAGAGCTAGTCTCTCATTGGTTCCCCCTCTTCCTGTTCGTCCTCAGGACAAATTGCAACCTGTACGGAACAGGAGGTTAAAGGTGCTGATTCTCCAAGGAGGGAGATTGCTAGTAAAGCGGCTGGAATGGCGAACCCGAGCACAAGGAGATGAGAAATGAGGTGCGTTTTGGAAACCTTTCCCGATCACACGGTTTAACATCTTCTGGGTTTCTCATGCATGTTTTCGATGTAGGAAGATGCCCTTGAACCTGGAGATTTGGGAACCATGGGATGGGTACCACGCAGTATTACTTTAAAGGGTCTGTGTTTCCTCACCCAACCTCACCAAACCTCTCAGCCCCAAGAGTGTCCACCCTTATGTCTCAATCAGCTCTGGGTCTAGATATGGTCAATCCAGGTGGCCTCACAGCCCCTGAACGAATTTTGTAAGAATTTCTCTCTTTCACTGTCTCTGTTTAACGGGTTTTTAAAAGTAATTGATTTTTATAATGGGGTTTAGCTGCTTTTCACTGCTGTGTTTCTGCCACTTTACACCCACTTGACTCACTTACAGAGAGATATCAATACATAGGTTTTAAGATTCTTACTAGTCAGATATATTCTTGGGTGGTGAATAGGGGGTGTTGAGTCCAATTCACTGAGCAAGGAGTAGGCCTTGTCTATTACATATTGCGTTTATGGAAAGGTATCTGAGCTAATTTGAAACCCTTGTTTTATGCATCACCCCACCTCACCTTTCCCGTTAAGCAGCCATAGTGTGTTTTCTAAGCGTGTGACTGTGTTCTGTTTTGTAATTCAGTTCAAGGGTAGCGGTTTTTACATTCCCTCTATAAGTGATATCTTATGATAAGTGTCTTTTTCTGTGTGACTTATTTCACTTAGATTCGTCGTACCTAAATCCACTCATCATGCTGCTACTAGCCTTATGACGTTGATTTCATGGCTGAGTGATATTCCATTGTACATAAGGACCACAACTTCTTTATCAATTTTTCTCTTTCCTGGGATATTTAAGGTGTAACGAAGTGGAGGTTTTTGTCAACAGAGCAGCCCTAAACTTTGGGGTGCCTGTGTCTTGCTGATTTTTAGTTTTCTCAATTTATACGCCCATGAGTGGAAGTGCCCTATGCTCTCTAAGCTGAGTTTTTAGACGTTTCAGAACACACAGTACACTTCTCCAGAGTGGCTGTTGGCAATTTACATCCCGCCCACCAGCGTAGCCAGCCTCCCGTTTCTCCATGGCCTGTCCTACCTTTCTGGTTTTGACACTTTATTCAGCATGGCCCTTTTGACCAATGGGAAGCGAGACTTCTTTGTAGCGCTGATTTGCCTTTCCAGGTTGCTTGGTTGGCCAAAAAGGGCGTATGCGTTTTTTCCTGAATATATTCAGGAAAAAACGCATACGCCCTTTTTGGCCAAGGGCATCATTGTCGAGGTTTTGCCGCTTTTCATGTGCTTTAAAGGCGATGCGAATCTCCCTCCTGAAACCCGTTTCCTGCAATTCTACCTTGCTTTCAAATCCTCTTCGTTACTTTCCCTCAATATATTTGTGGACGAGAGTTATCATTTATAAGTCTGCAGGTTTGTGAATTGCAGTGCCCCTGAGCTCCATATTTCAACTCGCTTTCTTGGGAGCTGGCCGCAAAAGTGGAGGATTGCTTCAGGCCCTATTCTGGTCCCGGGCGGCAGGCTGAGCCTGTGGTTAATTCTTCTTCCTGATGGGAAAATAGAGTGACCTGTGCCTGTCCCAACACCTAGAGCTAGTCTCTCATTGGTTCCCCCTCTTCCCGTTCGTCCTCAGGACAAATTGCAACCTATACGGAACAGGAGGTTAAAGGTGCTGATTCGAATGGCGAACCCGAGCACAAGGAGATGAGAAATGAGGTGCGTTTTGGAAACCTTGCCCAATCACACGGTGTACCATCTTCTGGGTTTCTCATGCATGTTTTCGATGTAGGAAGATGCCCTTGAACCTGGAGATTTGGGACCCATGGGATGGGCACCACGCAGTATTACTTTAAAGGGTCTGCGTTTCCTCACCCAACCTCACCCAACCTCTCAGCCCCAAGAGTGTCCACCCTTATGTCTCAATCAGCTGTGGGTCTAGATATGGTCAATCCAGGTGGCATCACAGCCCCTGAACGAATTTTCTAAGAATTTCTCTCTCTTTCACTGTCTTTGTTTCACGGGTTTTTAAAAGTAATTGATTTTTATAATGGGGTGTAGCTGCTTTTCACTGCTGTGTTTATGCCGCTTTACACCCACTTGACTCACTTACAGAGAGATATCAATACATAGGTTTTAAGATTCTTACCAGTCAGATATATTCTTGGGCGGTGAATAGGGGGTGTTGAGTCCAATTCACTGAGCAAGGAGTAGGTCTTGTCTATTACATATTGGGTTTATGGAACGGTATCTGAGCTAATTTGAAACCCTTGTTTTATGCATCACCCCACCTCACCTTTCCCGTTAAGCAGCCATAGTGTGTTTTATAAACGTGTGACTCTGTTCTGTTTTGTAATTCAGTTCAAGGGTAGCGGTTTTTACATTCGCTCGATAAGTGATATCTTATGATAAGTGTCCTTTTCTGTGTGACTTATTTCACTTAGAATCGTCGTACCTAAATCCACTCATCATGCTGCTACTAGCCTTATGACGTTGATTTCATGGCTGAGTGATATTCCATTGTACATAAGGACCACAACTTCTTTATCCATTTTTCTCTTTCCTGGGATATTTAAGGTGTAACGAAGTGGAGGTTCTTGTCAAAAGAGCAGCCCTAAACTTTGTGGTGCCTGTGTCTTGCTGATTTTTAGTTTTCCCAATTTATATGCCCATGAGTGGAAGTGCCCTATGCTCTCTAAGCTGAGATTTTTAGGTGTTTCAGGACACACCGTACACTTCTCCAGAGTGGCTGTTGGCAATTTACATCCCGCCCATCAGCGTAGCCAGGCTCCCGTTTCTCCATGGCCTGTCCTGCATTTCTGGTTTTGACACTTTATTCAGCATGGCCCTTTTGACCGATGGGAAGCGAGACTTCTTTGTAGCGCTGATTTGCCTTTCCAGGTTGCTTGGTTGGCCAAAAAGGGCGGATGAGTTTTTTCCTGAATATATTCAGGAAAAAACGAATCCGCCCTTTTTGGCCAAGGGCATCATTGTCGAGGTTTTGCCGCTTTTCCTGTTCTTTAAAGGCGATTCGAATCTCCCTCCTGAGATCTGTTTCCTGCAATTCTGCCTTGCTTTCAAACCCTCTTCGTTGCCCTCCCTCAATATATTTGTGGACGAGAGTTATCATTTATAAGTCTGCAGGTTTGTGAATTGCAGTGCCCCTGAGCTCCATTTTTCAACTCGCTTTCTTGGGAGCTGGCCGCAAAAGCGCAGGATTGCTTCAGGCCCTATTCTGGTCCTGGGCGGCAGGCTGAGCCTGTGGTTAATTCTTCTTCCTGATGGGAAAATAGAGTGACCTGTGCCTGTCCCAACACCTAGAGCTAGTCTCTCATTGGTTCCCCCTCTTCCCGTTCATCCTCAGGACAAATTGCAACCTGTACGGAACAGGAGGTTAAAGGTGCTGAATCTCCAAGGAGGGAGATTGCTAGTAAAGCGGCTGGAATGGCGAACCCGAGCACAAGGAGATGAGAAATGAGGTGCGTTTTGGAAACCTTTCCCGATCACACGGTGTACCATCTTCTGGGTTTCTCATGCATGTTTTCGATGTAGGAAGATGCCCTTGAACCTGGAGATTTGGGACCCATGGGGTGGGTACCACGCAGTATTGCTTTAAAGGGTCTGCGTTTCCTCACCCAACCTCACCAAACCTCTCAGCCCCAAGAGTGTCCACCCTTATGTCTCAATCAGCTGTGGGTCTAGATATGGTCAATCCAGGTGGCATCACAGCCCCTGAACGAATTTTGTAAGAATTTCTCTCTCTTTCACTGTCTTTGTTTCACGGGTTTTTAAAAGTAATTGATTTTTATAATGGGGTTTAGCTGCTTTTCACTGCTGTGTTTATGCCGCTTTACACCCACTTGACTCACTTACAGAGAGATATCAATACATAGGGTTTAAGATTCTTACTATTCAGATATATTCTTGGGCGGTGAATAAGGGGTGTTGAGTCCAATTCTCTGAGCAAGGAGTAGGTCTTGTCTATTACATATTGGGTTTATGGAACGGTATCTGAGCTAATTTGAAACCGTTGTTTTATGCATCACCCCACCTCACCTATCCCGTTAAGCAGCCATAGTGTGTTTTCTAAACGTGTGACTCTGTTCTGTTTTGTAATTCAGTTCAAGGGTAGCTGTTTTTACATTCCCTCTATAAGTGATATCTTATGATAAGTGTGTTTTTCTGTGTGACTTATTTCACTTAGAATCGTCGTACCTAAATCCACTCATCATGCTGCTACTAGCCTTATGACGTTGATTTCATGGCTGAGTGATATTCCATTGTACATAAGGACCACAACTTCTTTATCCATTTTTCTCTTTCCTGGGATATTTAAGGTGTAACGAAGTGGAGGTTCTTGTCAACAGAGCAGCCCTAAACTTTGGGGTGCCGGTGTCTTGCTGATTTTTATTTTTCCCAATTTATACGCCCATGAGTGGAAGTGCCCTATGCTCTCTAAGCTGAGTTTTTTAGATGTTTCAGGACAGACCGTACACTTCTCCACAGTGGCTGTTGGCAATTTACATCCTGCCCATCAGCGTAGCCAGGCTCCCGTTTCGCCATGGCCTGTCCTGCATTTCTGGTTTTGACACTTTATTCAGCATGGCCCTTTTGACCGATGGGAAGCGAGACTTCTTTGTAGCGCTGATTTGCCTTTCCAGGTTGCTTGGTTGGCCAAAAAGGGCGGATGCGTTTTTTCCTACATATATTCAGGAAAAAACGCATCCGCCCTTTTTGGCCAAGGGCATCATTGTCGAGGTTTTGCCGCTTTTCCTGTTCTTTAAAGGCGATTTCAATCTCCCTCCTGAAATCTGTTTCCTGCAATTCTGCCTTGCTTTCAAATCCTCTTCGTTACCTTCCCTCAATATATTTGTGGACGAGAGTTGTCATTTATAAGTCTGCAGGTTTGTGAATTGCAGTGCCCCTGAGCTCCATTTTTCAACTCGCTTTCTTGGGAGCTGGCCGCAAAAGCGCAGGATTGCTTCAGGCCCTATTCTGGTCCCGGTTGGCAGGCTGAGCCTGTGGTTAATTCTTCTTCCTGATGGGAAAATAGAGTGACCTGTGCCTGTCCCAACACCTAGAGGTAGTCTCTCATTGGTTCCCCCCCTTCCCGTTCATCCTCAGGACAAATTGCAACCTGTACGGAACAGGAGGTTAAAGGTGCTGATTCTCCAAGGAGGGAGATTGCTAGTAAAGCGGCTGGAATGGCGAACCCGAGCACAAGGAGATGAGAAATGAGGTGCGTTTTGGAAACCTTTCCCGATCACACGGTGTATCATCTTCTGGGTTTCTCATGCATGTTTTCGATGTAGGAAGATGCCCTTGAACCTGGAGATTTGGGACCCATGGGATGGGTACCACGCAGTATTACTTTAAAGGGTCTGCGTTTCCTCACCCAACCTCACCAAACCTCTCAGCCCCAAGAGTGTCCACCCTTATGTCTCAATCAACTGTGGGTCTAGATATGGTCAATCCAGGTGGCATCACAGCCCCTGAACGAATTTTGTAAGAATTGCTCTCTCTTTCACTGTCTTTGTTTCACGGGTTTTTAAAAGTAATAGATTTTTATAATGGGGTTTAGCTGCTTTTCACTGCTGTGTTTATGCCGCTTTACACCCACTTGACTCACTTACAGAGAGATATCAATACATAGGTTTTAAGATTCTTACTATTCAGATATATTCTTGGGCGGTGAATAAGGGTTGTTGAGTCCAATTCACTGAGCAAGGAGTAGGTCTTGTCTATTACATATTGGGTTTATGGAACGGTATCTGAGCCAATTTGAAACCCTTGTTTTATGCATCACCCCACCTCACCTATCCCGTTAAGCAGCCATAGTGTGTTTTCTAAACGTGTGACTCTGTTCTGTTTTGTAATTCAGTTCAAGGGTAGCTGTTTTTACATTCCCTCGATAAGTGATATCTTATGATAAGTGTCTTTTTCTGTGTGACTTATTTCACTTAGAATCGTCGTACCTAAATCCACTCATCATGCTGCTACTAGCCTTATGACGTTGATTTCATGGCTGAGTGATATTCCATTGTACATAAGGACCACAACTTCTTTATCCATTTTTCTCTTTCCTGGGATATTTAAGGTGTAACGAAGTGGAGGTTCTTGTCAACAGAGCAGCCCTAAACTTTGTGGTGCCTGTGTCTTGCTGATTTTTAGTTTTCCCAATTTATACGCCCATGAGTGGAAGTGCCCTATGCTGTCTAAGCTGAGTTTTTTAGATGTTTCAGGACACACCGTACACTTCTCCAGAGTGGCTGTTGGCAATTTACATCCCGCCCATCAGCGTAGCCAGGCTCCCGTTTCTCCATGGCCTGTCCTGCATTTCTGGTTTTGACACTTTATTCAGCATGGCCCTTTTGACCGATGGGAAGCGAGACTTCTTTGTAGCGCTGATTTGCCTTTCCAGGTTGCTTGGTTGGCCAAAAAGGGCGGATGCGTTTTTTCCTGAATATATTCAGGAAAAAACGCATCCGCCCTTTTTGGCCAAGGGCATCATTGTCGAGGTTTTGCCGCTTTTCCTGTTCTTTAAAGGCGATTCGAATCTCCCTCTGAGATCTGTTTCCTGCAATTCTGCCTTGCTTTCAAATCCTCTTCGTTGCCTTCCCTCAATATATTTGTGGACGAGAGTTATCATTTATAAGTCTGCAGGTTTGTGAATTGCAGTGCCCCTGAGCTCCATTTTTCAACTCGCTTTCTTGGGAGCTGGCCGCAAAAGCGCAGGATTGCTTCAGGCCCTATTCTGGTCCCGGTCGGCAGGCTGAGCCTGTGGTTAATTCTTCTTCCTGATGGGAAAATAGAGTGACCTGTGCCTGTCCCAACACCTAGAGCTAGTCTCTCATTGGTTCCCCCTCTTCCCGTTCATCCTCAGGACAAATTGCAACCTGTACGGAACAGGAGGTTAAAGGTGCTGATTCTCCAAGGAGGGAGATTGCTAGTAAAGCGGCTGGAATGGCGAACCCGAGCACAAGGAGATGAGAAATGAGGTGCGTTTTTAAACCTTTCCCGATCACACGGTGTACCATCTTCTGGGTTTCTCATGCATGTTTTCGATGTAGGTAGATGCCCTTGGACCTGGAGATTTGGGACCCATGGGATGGGCACCACGCAGTGTTGCTTTAAAGGGTCTGCGTTTCCTCACCCAACCTCACCAAACCTCTCAGCCCCAAGAGTGTCCACCCTTATGTCTCAATCAGCTGTGGGTCTAGATATGGTCAATCCAGGTGGCATCACAGCCCCTGAACGAATTTTGTAAGAATTTCTCTCTCTTTCACTGTCTTTGTTTCACGGGTTTTTAAAAGTAATTGATTTTTATAATGGGGTTTAGCTGCTTTTCAGTGCTGTGTTTATGCCGCTTTACACCCACTTGACTCACTTACAGAGAGATATCAATACATAGGTTTTAAGATTCTTACTATTCAGATATATTCTTGGGCGGTGAATAAGGGGTGTTGAGTCCAATTCACTGAGCAAGGAGTAGGTCTTGTCTATTACATATTGGGTTTATGGAACGGTATCTGAGCTAATTTGAAACCCTTGTTTTATGCATCACCCCACCTCACCTTTCCCGTTAAGCAGCCATAGTGTGTTTTCTAAACGTGTGACTCTGTACTGTTTTGTAATTCAGTTCAAGGGTAGCGGTTTTTACATTCCCTCGATAAGTGATATCTTATGATAAGTGTCCTTTTCTGTGTGACTTATTTCACTTAGAATTGTCGTACCTAAATCCACTCATCATGCTGCTACTAGCCTTATGACGTTGATTTCATGGTTGAGTGATATTCCATTGTACATAAGGACCACAACTTCTTTATCCATTTTTCTCTTTCCTGGGATATTTAAGGTGTAACGAAGTGGAGGTTCTTGTCAACAGAGCAGCCCTAAACTTTGGGGTGCCTGTGTCTTGCTGATTTTTAGTTTTCAAATTTATACGCCCATGAGTGGAAGTGCCCTATGCTCTCTAAGCTGAGATTGTTAGATGTTTCAGGACACACCGTACACTTCTCCAGAGTGGCTGTTGGCAATTTACATCCCGCCCATCAGCGTAGCCAGTCTCCCGTTTCTCCATGGCCTGTCCTGCATTTCTGGTTTTGACACTTTATTCAGCATGGCCCTTTTGACCGATGGGAAGCGAGACTTCTTTGTAGCGCTGATTTGCCTTTCCAGGTTGCTTTGTTGGCCAAAAAGGGCGGATGCGTTTTTTCCTGAATATATTCAGGAAAAAACGCATCCGCCCTTTTTGGCCAAGGGCATCATTGTCGAGGTTTTGCCGCTTTTCCTGTTCTTTAAAGGCGATTCGAATCTCCCTCCTGAGATCTGTTTCCTGCAATTCTGCCTTGCTTTCAAACCCTCTTCGTTGCCCTCCCTCAATATATTTGTGGACGAGAGTTATCATTTATAAGTCTGCAGGTTTGTGAATTGCAGTGCCCCTGAGCTCCATTTTTCAACTCGCTTTCTTGGGAGCTGGCCGCAAAAGCGCAGGATTGCTTCAGACCCTATTCTGGTGCCGGGCGGCAGGCTGAGCCTGTGCTTAATTCTTCTTCCTGATGGGAAAATAGAGTGACCTGTGCCTGTCCCAACACTTAGAGCTAGTCTCTCATTGGTTCCCCTTCTTCCCGTTCATCCTCAGGACAAATTGCAACCTGTACGGAACAGTAGGTTAAAGGTGCTGATTCTCCAAGGAGGGAGATTGCTAGTAAAGCGGCTGGAATGGCGAACCCTAGCACAAGGAGATGAGAAATGAGGTGCGTTTTTGAAACCTTACCCGATCACACGGTGTACCATCTTCTGGGTTTCTCATGCATGTTTTCGATGTAGGAAGATGCCCTTGAACCTGGAGATTTGGGACCCATGGGTTGGGCACCACGCAGTATTACTTTAAAGGGTCTGCGTTTCCTCACCCAACCTCACCAAACCTCTCAGCCCCATGAGTGTCCACCCTTATGTCTCAATCAGCTGTGGGTCTAGATATGGTCAATCCAGGTGGCATCACAGCCCCTGAACGAATTTTGTAAGAATTTCTCTCTCTTTCACTGTCTTTGTTTCACGGGTTTTTAAAAGTAATTGATTTTTATAATGGGGTGTAGCTGCTTTTCACTGCTGTGTTTATGCCGCTTTACACCCACTTGACTCACTTACAGAGAGATATCAATACATAGGTTTTAAGATTCTTACCAGTCAGATATATTCTTGGGCGGTGAATAAGGGGTTTTAAGTCCAATTCACTGAGCAAGGAGTAGGTCTTGTCTATTACATATTGGGTTTATGGAACGGTATCTGAGCTAATTTGAAACCCTTGTTTTATGCATCACCCCACCTCACCTTTCCCGTTAAGCAGCCATAGTGTGTTTTCTAAACGTGTGACTCTGTTCTGTTTTGTAATTCAGTTCAAGGGTAGCGGTTTTTACATTCCCTCGATAAGTGATATCTTATGATAAGTGTCTTTTTCTGTGTGACTTATTTCACTTAGAATCGTCGTACCTAAATCCACTCATCATGCTGCTACTAGCCTTATGACGTTGATTTCATGGCTGAGTGATATTCCATTGTACATAAGGACCACAACTTCTTTATCCATTTTTCTCTTTCCTGGGATATTTAAGGTGTAACGAAGTGGAGGTTCTTGTCAACAGAGCAGCCCTAAACTTTGGGGTGCCTGTGTCTTGCTGATTTTTAGTTTTCCCAATTTATACGCCCATGAGTGGAAGTGCCCTATGCTCTCTAAGCTGAGTTTTTTAGATGTTTCAGGACACACCGTACACTTCTCCAGAGTGGCTGTTGGCAATTTACATCCCGCCCATCAGCGTAGCCAGGCTCCCGTTTCTCCATGGCCTGTCCTGCATTTCTGGTTTTGACACTTTATTCAGCATGGCCCTTTTGACCGATGGGAAGCGAGACTTCTTTGTAGCGCTGATTTGCCTTTCCAGGTTGCTTGGTTGGCCAAAAAGGGCGGACGCGTTTTTTCGTGAACATATTCAGGAAAAAACGAGTACGCCCTTTTTGGCCAAGGGCATCATTGTCGAGGTTTTGCCGCTTTTCCTGTTCTTTAAAGGCGATTCGAATCTCCCTCCTGAGATCTGTTTCCTGCAATTCTGCCTTGCTTTCAAATCCTCTTCGTTGCCTTCCCTCAATATATTTGTGGACGAGAGTTATCATTTATAAGTCTGCAGGTTTGTGAATTGCAGTGCCCCTGAGCTCCATTTTTCAACTCGCTTTCTTGGGAGCTGGCCGCAAAAGCGCAGGATTGCTTCAGGCACTATTCTGGTCCCGGGCGGCAGGCTGAGCCTGTGGTTAATTCTTCTTCCTGATGGGAAAATAGAGTGACCTGTGCCTGTCCCAACACCTAGAGCTAGTCTCTCATTGGTTCCCCCTCTTCCCGTTCATCCTCAGGACAAATTGCAACCTGTACGGAACAGGAGGTTAAAGGTGCTGATTCTCCAAGGAGGGAGATTGCTAGTAAAGCGGCTGGAATGGCGAACCCGAGCACAATGAGATGAGAAATGAGGTGCGTTTTTAAACCTTTCCCGATCACACGGTGTACCATCTTCTGGGTTTCTCATGCATGTTTTCGATGTAGGTAGATGCCCTTGGACCTGGAGATTTGGGACCCATGGGATGGGCACCACGCAGTGTTGCTTTAAAGGGTCTGCGTTTCCTCACCCAACCTCACCAAACCTCTCAGCCCCAAGAGTGTCCACCCTTATGTCTCAATCAGCTGTGGGTCTAGATATGGTCAATCCAGGTGGCATCACAGCCCCTGAACGAATTTTGTAAGAATTTCTCTCTCTTTCACTGTCTTTGTTTCACGGGTTTTTAAAAGTAATTGATTTTTATAATGGGGTTTAGCTGCTTTTCAGTGCTGTGTTTATGCCGCTTTACACCCACTTGACTCACTTACAGAGAGATATCAATACATAGGTTTTAAGATTCTTACTATTCAGATATATTCTTGGGCGGTGAATAAGGGGTGTTGAGTTCAATTCACTGAGCAAGGAGTAGGTCTTGTCTATTACATATTGGGTTTATGGAACGGTATCTGAGCTAATTTGAAACCCTTGTTTTATGCATCACCCCACCTCACCTTTCCCGTTAAGCAGCCATAGTGTGTTTTCTAAACGTGTGACTCTGTTCTGTTTTGTAATTCAGTTCAAGGGTAGCGGTTTTTACATTCCCTCGATAAGTGATATCTTATGATAAGTGTCCTTTTCTGTGTGACTTATTTCACTTAGAATTGTCGTACCTAAATCCACTCATCATGCTGCTACTAGCCTTATGACGTTGATTTCATGGTTGAGTGATATTCCATTGTACATAAGGACCACAACTTCTTTATCCATTTTTCTCTTTCCTGGGATATTTAAGGTGTAACGAAGTGGAGGTTCTTGTCAACAGAGCAGCCCTAAACTTTGGGGTGCCTGTGTCTTGCTGATTTTTAGTTTTCAAATTTATACGCCCATGAGTGGAAGTGCCCTATGCTCTCTAAGCTGAGATTGTTAGATGTTTCAGGACACACCGTACACTTCTCCAGAGTGGCTGTTGGCAATTTATATCCCGCCCATCAGCGTAGCCAGTCTCCCGTTTCTCTATGGCCTGTCCTGCATTTCTGGTTTTGACACTTTATTCAGCATGGCCATTTTGACCGATGGGAAGCGAAACTTCTTTGTAGCGCTGATTTGCCTTTCCAGGTTGCTTTGTTGGCCAAAAAGGGCGGATGCGTTTTTTCCTGAATATATTCAGGAAAAAACGCATCCGCCCTTTTTGGCCAAGGGCATCATTGTCGAGGTTTTGCCGCTTTTCCTGTTCTTTAAAGGCGATTCGAATCTCCCTCCTGAGATCTGTTTCCTGCAATTCTGCCTTGCTTTCAAACTCTCTTGGTTGCCCTCCCTCAATATATTTGTGGACGAGAGTTATCATTTATAAGTCTGCAGGTTTGTGAATTGCAGTGCCCCTGAGCTCCATTTTTCAACTCGCTTTCTTGGGAGCTGGCCGCAAAAGCGCAGGATTGCTTCAGGCCCTATTCTGGTCCCGGGCGGCAGGCTGAGCCTGTGGTTAATTCTTCTTCCTGATGGGAAAATAGAGTGACCTGTGCCTGTCCCATCACCTGCAGCTAGTCTCTCATTGGTTCCCCCTCTTCCCGTTCATCCTCAGGACAAATTGCAACCTGTACGGAACAGGAGGTTAAAGGTGCTGATTCTCCAAGGAGGGAGATTGCTAGTAAAGCGGCTGGAATGGCGAACCCGAGCACAAGGAGATGAGAAATGAGGTGCGTTTTGGAAACCTTTCCCGATCACACGGTGTACCATCTTCTGGGTTTCTCATGCATGTTTTCGATGTAGGAAGATGCCCTTGAACCTGGAGATTTGGGACCCATGGGATGGGTACCACGCAGTATTATTTAAAGGGTCTGCGTTTCCTCACCCAACCTCACCAAACCTCTCAGCCCCAAGAGTGTCCACCCTTATGTCTCAATCAGCTGTGGGTCTAGATATGGTCAATCCAGGTGGCATCACAGCCCCTGAACGAATTTTGTAAGAATTTCTCTCTCTTTCACAGTCTTTGTTTCACGGGTTTTTAAAAGTAATTGATTTTTATAATGGGGTTTAGCTGCTTTTCACTGCTGTGTTTATGCCGCTTTACACCCAGTTGACTCACTTACAGAGAGATATCAATACATAGGTTTTAAGATTCTTACCAGTCAGATATATTCTTGGGCGGTGAATAGGGGGTTTTGAGTCCAATTCACTGAGCAAGGAGTAGGTCTTGTCTATTACATATTGGGTTTATGGAACGGTATCTGAGCTAATTTGAAACCCTTGTTTTATGCATCACCGCACCTCACCTTTCCCGTTAAGCAGCCATAGTGTGTTTTCTAAACGTGTGACTCTGTTCTGTTTTGTAATTCAGTTCAAGGGTAGCGGTTTTTACATTCCCTCGATAAGTGATATCTTATGATAAGTGTCTTTTTCTGTGTGACTTATTTCACTTAGAATCGTCGTACCTAAATCCACTCATCATGCTGCTACTAGCCTTATGACGTTGATTTCATGGCTGAGTGATATTCCATTGTACATAAGGACCACAACTTCTTTATCCATTTTTCTCTTTCCTGGGATATTTAAGGTGTAACGAAGTGGAGGTTCTTGTCAACAGAGCAGCCCTAAACTTTGGGGTGCCTGTGTCTTGCTGATTTTTAGTTTTCCCAATTTATACGCCCATGAGTGGAAGTGCCCTATGCTCTCTAAGCTGAGTTTTTTAGATGTTTCAGGACACACCGTACACTTCTCCAGAGTGGCTGTTGGCAATTTACATCCCGCCCATCAGCGTAGCCAGGCTCCCGTTTCTCCATGGCCTGTCCTGCATTTCTGGTTTTGACACTTTATTCAGCATGGCCCTTTTGACCGATGGGAAGCGAGACTTCTTTGTAGCGCTGATTTGCCTTTCCAGGTTGCTTGGTTGGCCAAAAAGGGCGGACGCGTTTTTTCGTGAACATATTCAGGAAAAAACGAGTACGCCCTTTTTGGCCAAGGGCATCATTGTCGAGGTTTTGCCGCTTTTCCTGTTCTTTAAAGGCGATTCGAATCTCCCTCCTGAGATCTGTTTCCTGCAATTCTGCCTTGCTTTCAAATCCTCTTCGTTGCCTTCCCTCAATATATTTGTGGACGAGAGTTATCATTTATAAGTCTGCAGGTTTGTGAATTGCAGTGCCCCTGAGCTCCATTTTTCAACTCGCTTTCTTGGGAGCTGGCCGCAAAAGCGCAGGATTGCTTCAGGCACTATTCTGGTCCCGGGCGGCAGGCTGAGCCTGTGGTTAATTCTTCTTCCTGATGGGAAAATAGAGTGACCTGTGCCTGTCCCAACACCTAGAGCTAGTCTCTCATTGGTTCCCCCTCTTCCCGTTCATCCTCAGGACAAATTGCAACCTGTACGGAACAGGAGGTTAAAGGTGCTGATTCTCCAAGGAGGGAGATTGCTAGTAAAGCGGCTGGAATGGCGAACCCGAGCACAATGAGATGAGAAATGAGGTGCGTTTTTAAACCTTTCCCGATCACACGGTGTACCATCTTCTGGGTTTCTCATGCATGTTTTCGATGTAGGTAGATGCCCTTGGACCTGGAGATTTGGGACCCATGGGATGGGCACCACGCAGTGTTGCTTTAAAGGGTCTGCGTTTCCTCACCCAACCTCACCAAACCTCTCAGCCCCAAGAGTGTCCACCCTTATGTCTCAATCAGCTGTGGGTCTAGATATGGTCAATCCAGGTGGCATCACAGCCCCTGAACGAATTTTGTAAGAATTTCTCTCTCTTTCACTGTCTTTGTTTCACGGGTTTTTAAAAGTAATTGATTTTTATAATGGGGTTTAGCTGCTTTTCAGTGCTGTGTTTATGCCGCTTTACACCCACTTGACTCACTTACAGAGAGATATCAATACATAGGTTTTAAGATTCTTACTATTCAGATATATTCTTGGGCGGTGAATAAGGGGTGTTGAGTTCAATTCACTGAGCAAGGAGTAGGTCTTGTCTATTACATATTGGGTTTATGGAACGGTATCTGAGCTAATTTGAAACCCTTGTTTTATGCATCACCCCACCTCACCTTTCCCGTTAAGCAGCCATAGTGTGTTTTCTAAACGTGTGACTCTGTTCTGTTTTGTAATTCAGTTCAAGGGTAGCGGTTTTTACATTCCCTCGATAAGTGATATCTTATGATAAGTGTCCTTTTCTGTGTGACTTATTTCACTTAGAATTGTCGTACCTAAATCCACTCATCATGCTGCTACTAGCCTTATGACGTTGATTTCATGGTTGAGTGATATTCCATTGTACATAAGGACCACAACTTCTTTATCCATTTTTCTCTTTCCTGGGATATTTAAGGTGTAACGAAGTGGAGGTTCTTGTCAACAGAGCAGCCCTAAACTTTGGGGTGCCTGTGTCTTGCTGATTTTTAGTTTTCAAATTTATACGCCCATGAGTGGAAGTGCCCTATGCTCTCTAAGCTGAGATTGTTAGATGTTTCAGGACACACCGTACACTTCTCCAGAGTGGCTGTTGGCAATTTATATCCCGCCCATCAGCGTAGCCAGTCTCCCGTTTCTCCATGGCCTGTCCTGCATTTCTGGTTTTGACACTTTATTCAGCATGGCCATTTTGACCGATGGGAAGCGAAACTTCTTTGTAGCGCTGATTTGCCTTTCCAGGTTGCTTTGTTGGCCAAAAAGGGCGGATGCGTTTTTTCCTGAATATATTCAGGAAAAAACGCATCCGCCCTTTTTGGCCAAGGGCATCATTGTCGAGGTTTTGCCGCTTTTCCTGTTCTTTAAAGGCGATTCGAATCTCCCTCCTGAGATCTGTTTCCTGCAATTCTGCCTTGCTTTCAAACTCTCTTGGTTGCCCTCCCTCAATATATTTGTGGACGAGAGTTATCATTTATAAGTCTGCAGGTTTGTGAATTGCAGTGCCCCTGAGCTCCATTTTTCAACTCGCTTTCTTGGGAGCTGGCCGCAAAAGCGCAGGATTGCTTCAGGCCCTATTCTGGTCCCGGGCGGCAGGCTGAGCCTGTGGTTAATTCTTCTTCCTGATGGGAAAATAGAGTGACCTGTGCCTGTCCCATCACCTGCAGCTAGTCTCTCATTGGTTCCCCCTCTTCCCGTTCATCCTCAGGACAAATTGCAACCTGTACGGAACAGGAGGTTAAAGGTGCTGATTCTCCAAGGAGGGAGATTGCTAGTAAAGCGGCTGGAATGGCGAACCCGAGCACAAGGAGATGAGAAATGAGGTGCGTTTTGGAAACCTTTCCCGATCACACGGTGTACCATCTTCTGGGTTTCTCATGCATGTTTTCGATGTAGGAAGATGCCCTTGAACCTGGAGATTTGGGACCCATGGGATGGGTACCACGCAGTATTATTTAAAGGGTCTGCGTTTCCTCACCCAACCTCACCAAACCTCTCAGCCCCAAGAGTGTCCACCCTTATGTCTCAATCAGCTGTGGGTCTAGATATGGTCAATCCAGGTGGCATCACAGCCCCTGAACGAATTTTGTAAGAATTTCTCTCTCTTTCACAGTCTTTGTTTCACGGGTTTTTAAAAGTAATTGATTTTTATAATGGGGTTTAGCTGCTTTTCACTGCTGTGTTTATGCCGCTTTACACCCAGTTGACTCACTTACAGAGAGATATCAATACATAGGTTTTAAGATTCTTACCAGTCAGATATATTCTTGGGCGGTGAATAGGGGGTTTTGAGTCCAATTCACTGAGCAAGGAGTAGGTCTTGTCTATTACATATTGGGTTTATGGAACGGTATCTGAGCTAATTTGAAACCCTTGTTTTATGCATCACCGCACCTCACCTTTCCCGTTAAGCAGCCATAGTGTGTTTTCTAAACGTGTGACTCTGTTCTGTTTTGTAATTCAGTTCAAGGGTAGCGGTTTTTACATTCCCTCGATAAGTGATATCTTATGATAAGTGTCTTTTTCTGTGTGACTTATTTCACTTAGAATCGTCGTACCTAAATCCACTCATCATGCTGCTACTAGCCTTATGACGTTGATTTCATGGCTGAGTGATATTCCATTGTACATAAGGACCACAACTTCTTTATCCATTTTTCTCTTTCCTGGGATATTTAAGGTGTAACGAAGTGGAGGTTCTTGTCAACAGAGCAGCCCTAAACTTTGGGGTGCCTGTGTCTTGCTGATTTTTAATTTTCCCAATTTATACGCCCATGAGTGGAAGTGCCCTATGCTCTCTAAGCTGAGATTTTTAGAAGTTTCAGGACACACCGTACACTTCTCCAGAGTGGCTGTTGGCAATTTACATCCCGCCCATCAGCGTAGCCAGGCTCCCGTTTCTCCATGGCCTGTCCTGCATTTCTGGTTTTGACACTTTATTCAGCATGGCCCTTTTGACCGATGGGAAGTGAGACTTCTTTGTAGCGCTGATTTGCCTTTCCAGGTTGCTTGGTTGGCCAAAAAGGGCGGATGCGTTTTTTCGTGAACATATTCAGGAAAAAACGCGTACGCCCTTTTTGGCCAAGGGCATCATTGTCGAGGTTTTGCCGCTTTTCCTGTTCTTTAAAGGCGATTCGAATCTCCCTCCTGAGATCTGTTTCCTGCAATTCTGCCTTGCTTTCAAATCCTCTTTGTTGCCTTCCCTCAATATATTTGTGGACGAGAGTTATCATTTATAAGTCTGCAGGTTTGTGAATTGCAGTGCCCCTGAGCTCCATTTTTCAACTCGCTTTCTTGGGAGCTGGCCGCAAAAGCGCAGGATTGCTTCAGGCCCTATTGTGTTCCCGGGCGGCAGGCTGAGCCTGTGCTTAATTCTTCTTCCTGATGGGAAAATAGAGTGACCTGTGCCTGTCCCAAAACTTAGAGCTAGTCTCTCATTGGTTCCCCCTCTTCCCGTTCATCCTCAGGACAAATTGCAACCTGTACGGAACAGGAGGTTAAAGGTGCTGATTCTCCAAGGAGGGAGATTGCTAGTAAAGCGGCTGGAATGGCGAACCCGAGCACAATGAGATGAGAAATGAGGTGCGTTTTTAAACCTTTCCCGATCACACGGTGTACCATCTTCTGGGTTTCTCATGCATGTTTTCGATGTAGGTAGATGCCCTTGGACCTGGAGATTTGGGACCCATGGGATGGGCACCACGCAGTGTTGCTTTAAAGGGTCTGCGTTTCCTCACCCAACCTCACCAAACCTCTCAGCCCCAAGAGTGTCCACCCTTATGTCTCAATCAGCTGTGGGTCTAGATATGGTCAATCCAGGTGGCATCACAGCCCCTGAACGAATTTTGTAAGAATTTCTCTCTCTTTCACTGTCTTTGTTTCACGGGTTTTTAAAAGTAATTGATTTTTATAATGGGGTTTAGCTGCTTTTCAGTGCTGTGTTTATGCCGCTTTACACCCACTTGACTCACTTACAGAGAGATATCAATACATAGGTTTTAAGATTCTTACTATTCAGATATATTCTTGGGCGGTGAATAAGGGGTGTTGAGTCCAATTCACTGAGCAAGGAGTAGGTCTTGTCTATTACATATTGGGTTTATGGAACGGTATCTGAGCTAATTTGAAACCCTTGTTTTATGCATCACCCCACCTCACCTTTCCCGTTAAGCAGCCATAGTGTGTTTTCTAAACGTGTGACTCTGTTCTGTTTTGTAATTCAGTTCAAGGGTAGCGGTTTTTACATTCCCTCGATAAGTGATATCTTATGATAAGTGTCCTTTTCTGTGTGACTTATTTCACTTAGAATTGTCGTACCTAAATCCACTCATCATGCTGCTACTAGCCTTATGACGTTGATTTCATGGTTGAGTGATATTCCATTGTACATAAGGACCACAACTTCTTTATCCATTTTTCTCTTTCCTGGGATATTTAAGGTGTAACGAAGTGGAGGTTCTTGTCAACAGAGCAGCCCTAAACTTTGGGGTGCCTGTGTCTTGCTGATTTTTAGTTTTCAAATTTATACGCCCATGAGTGGAAGTGCCCTATGCTCTCTAAGCTGAGATTGTTAGATGTTTCAGGACACACCGTACACTTCTCCAGAGTGGCTGTTGGCAATTTACATCCCGCCCATCAGCGTAGCCAGTCTCCCGTTTCTCCATGGCCTGTCCTGCATTTCTGGTTTTGACACTTTATTCAGCATGGCCCTTTTGACCGATGGGAAGCGAAACTTCTTTGTAGCGCTGATTTGCCTTTCCAGGTTGCTTTGTTGGCCAAAAAGGGCGGATGCGTTTTTTCCTGAATATATTCAGGAAAAAACGCATCCGCCCTTTTTGGCCAAGGGCATCATTGTCGAGGTTTTGCCGCTTTTCCTGTTCTTTAAAGGCGATTCGAATCTCCCTCCTGAGATCTGTTTCCTGCAATTCTGCCTTGCTTTCAAACCCTCTTGGTTGCCCTCCCTCAATATATTTGTGGACGAGAGTTATCATTTATAAGTCTGCAGGTTTGTGAATTGCAGTGCCCCTGAGCTCCATTTTTCAACTCGCTTTCTTGGGAGCTGGCCGCAAAAGCGCAGGATTGCTTCAGGCCCTATTCTGGTCCCGGGCGGCAGGCTGAGCCTGTGGTTAATTCTTCTTCCTGATGGGAAAATAGAGTGACCTGTGCCTGTCCCATCACCTGCAGCTAGTCTCTCATTGGTTCCCCCTCTTCCCGTTCATCCTCAGGACAAATTGCAACCTGTACGGAACAGGAGGTTAAAGGTGCTGATTCTCCAAGGAGGGAGATTGCTAGTAAAGCGGCTGGAATGGCGAACCCGAGCACAAGGAGATGAGAAATGAGGTGCGTTTTGGAAACCTTTCCCGATCACACGGTGTACCATCTTCTGGGTTTCTCATGCATGTTTTCGATGTAGGAAGATGCCCTTGAACCTGGAGATTTGGGACCCATGGGATGGGTACCACGCAGTATTATTTAAAGGGTCTGCGTTTCCTCACCCAACCTCACCAAACCTCTCAGCCCCAAGAGTGTCCACCCTTATGTCTCAATCAGCTGTGGGTCTAGATATGGTCAATCCAGGTGGCATCACAGCCCCTGAACGAATTTTGTAAGAATTTCTCTCTCTTTCACAGTCTTTGTTTCACGGGTTTTTAAAAGTAATTGATTTTTATAATGGGGTTTAGCTGCTTTTCACTGCTGTGTTTATGCCGCTTTACACCCAGTTGACTCACTTACAGAGAGATATCAATACATAGGTTTTAAGATTCTTACCAGTCAGATATATTCTTGGGCGGTGAATAGGGGGTTTTGAGTCCAATTCACTGAGCAAGGAGTAGGTCTTGTCTATTACATATTGGGTTTATGGAACGGTATCTGAGCTAATTTGAAACCCTTGTTTTATGCATCACCGCACCTCACCTTTCCCGTTAAGCAGCCATAGTGTGTTTTCTAAACGTGTGACTCTGTTCTGTTTTGTAATTCAGTTCAAGGGTAGCGGTTTTTACATTCCCTCGATAAGTGATATCTTATGATAAGTGTCTTTTTCTGTGTGACTTATTTCACTTAGAATCGTCGTACCTAAATCCACTCATCATGCTGCTACTAGCCTTATGACGTTGATTTCATGGCTGAGTGATATTCCATTGTACATAAGGACCACAACTTCTTTATCCATTTTTCTCTTTCCTGGGATATTTAAGGTGTAACGAAGTGGAGGTTCTTGTCAACAGAGCAGCCCTAAACTTTGGGGTGCCTGTGTCTTGCTGATTTTTAATTTTCCCAATTTATACGCCCATGAGTGGAAGTGCCCTATGCTCTCTAAGCTGAGATTTTTAGAAGTTTCAGGACACACCGTACACTTCTCCAGAGTGGCTGTTGGCAATTTACATCCCGCCCATCAGCGTAGCCAGGCTCCCGTTTCTCCATGGCCTGTCCTGCATTTCTGGTTTTGACACTTTATTCAGCATGGCCCTTTTGACCGATGGGAAGTGAGACTTCTTTGTAGCGCTGATTTGCCTTTCCAGGTTGCTTGGTTGGCCAAAAAGGGCGGATGCGTTTTTTCGTGAACATATTCAGGAAAAAACGCGTACGCCCTTTTTGGCCAAGGGCATCATTGTCGAGGTTTTGCCGCTTTTCCTGTTCTTTAAAGGCGATTCGAATCTCCCTCCTGAGATCTGTTTCCTGCAATTCTGCCTTGCTTTCAAATCCTCTTTGTTGCCTTCCCTCAATATATTTGTGGACGAGAGTTATCATTTATAAGTCTGCAGGTTTGTGAATTGCAGTGCCCCTGAGCTCCATTTTTCAACTCGCTTTCTTGGGAGCTGGCCGCAAAAGCGCAGGATTGCTTCAGGCCCTATTGTGTTCCCGGGCGGCAGGCTGAGCCTGTGCTTAATTCTTCTTCCTGATGGGAAAATAGAGTGACCTGTGCCTGTCCCAAAACTTAGAGCTAGTCTCTCATTGGTTCCCCCTCTTCCCGTTCATCCTCAGGACAAATTGCAACCTGTACGGAACAGGAGGTTAAAGGTGCTGATTCTCCAAGGAGGGAGATTGCTAGTAAAGCGGCTGGAATGGCGAACCCGAGCACAATGAGATGAGAAATGAGGTGCGTTTTTAAACCTTTCCCGATCACACGGTGTACCATCTTCTGGGTTTCTCATGCATGTTTTCGATGTAGGTAGATGCCCTTGGACCTGGAGATTTGGGACCCATGGGATGGGCACCACGCAGTGTTGCTTTAAAGGGTCTGCGTTTCCTCACCCAACCTCACCAAACCTCTCAGCCCCAAGAGTGTCCACCCTTATGTCTCAATCAGCTGTGGGTCTAGATATGGTCAATCCAGGTGGCATCACAGCCCCTGAACGAATTTTGTAAGAATTTCTCTCTCTTTCACTGTCTTTGTTTCACGGGTTTTTAAAAGTAATTGATTTTTATAATGGGGTTTAGCTGCTTTTCAGTGCTGTGTTTATGCCGCTTTACACCCACTTGACTCACTTACAGAGAGATATCAATACATAGGTTTTAAGATTCTTACTATTCAGATATATTCTTGGGCGGTGAATAAGGGGTGTTGAGTCCAATTCACTGAGCAAGGAGTAGGTCTTGTCTATTACATATTGGGTTTATGGAACGGTATCTGAGCTAATTTGAAACCCTTGTTTTATGCATCACCCCACCTCACCTTTCCCGTTAAGCAGCCATAGTGTGTTTTCTAAACGTGTGACTCTGTTCTGTTTTGTAATTCAGTTCAAGGGTAGCGGTTTTTACATTCCCTCGATAAGTGATATCTTATGATAAGTGTCCTTTTCTGTGTGACTTATTTCACTTAGAATTGTCGTACCTAAATCCACTCATCATGCTGCTACTAGCCTTATGACGTTGATTTCATGGTTGAGTGATATTCCATTGTACATAAGGACCACAACTTCTTTATCCATTTTTCTCTTTCCTGGGATATTTAAGGTGTAACGAAGTGGAGGTTCTTGTCAACAGAGCAGCCCTAAACTTTGGGGTGCCTGTGTCTTGCTGATTTTTAGTTTTCAAATTTATACGCCCATGAGTGGAAGTGCCCTATGCTCTCTAAGCTGAGATTGTTAGATGTTTCAGGACACACCGTACACTTCTCCAGAGTGGCTGTTGGCAATTTACATCCCGCCCATCAGCGTAGCCAGTCTCCCGTTTCTCCATGGCCTGTCCTGCATTTCTGGTTTTGACACTTTATTCAGCATGGCCCTTTTGACCGATGGGAAGCGAAACTTCTTTGTAGCGCTGATTTGCCTTTCCAGGTTGCTTTGTTGGCCAAAAAGGGCGGATGCGTTTTTTCCTGAATATATTCAGGAAAAAACGCATCCGCCCTTTTTGGCCAAGGGCATCATTGTCGAGGTTTTGCCGCTTTTCCTGTTCTTTAAAGGCGATTCGAATCTCCCTCCTGAGATCTGTTTCCTGCAATTCTGCCTTGCTTTCAAACCCTCTTGGTTGCCCTCCCTCAATATATTTGTGGACGAGAGTTATCATTTATAAGTCTGCAGGTTTGTGAATTGCAGTGCCCCTGAGCTCCATTTTTCAACTCGCTTTCTTGGGAGCTGGCCGCAAAAGCGCAGGATTGCTTCAGGCCCTATTCTGGTCCCGGGCGGCAGGCTGAGCCTGTGGTTAATTCTTCTTCCTGATGGGAAAATAGAGTGACCTGTGCCTGTCCCATCACCTGCAGCTAGTCTCTCATTGGTTCCCCCTCTTCCCGTTCATCCTCAGGACAAATTGCAACCTGTACGGAACAGGAGGTTAAAGGTGCTGATTCTCCAAGGAGGGAGATTGCTAGTAAAGCGGCTGGAATGGCGAACCCGAGCACAAGGAGATGAGAAATGAGGTGCGTTTTGGAAACCTTTCCTGATCACACGGTGTACCATCTTCTGGGTTTCTCATGCATGTTTTCGATGTAGGAAGATGCCCTTGAACCTGGAGATTTGGGACCCATGGGATGGGTACCACGCAGTATTATTTAAAGGGTCTGCGTTTCCTCACCCAACCTCACCAAACCTCTCAGCCCCAAGAGTGTCCACCCTTATGTCTCAATCAGCTGTGGGTCTAGATATGGTCAATCCAGGTGGCATCACAGCCCCTGAACGAATTTTGTAAGAATTTCTCTCTCTTTCACAGTCTTTGTTTCACGGGTTTTTAAAAGTAATTGATTTTTATAATGGGGTTTAGCTGCTTTTCACTGCTGTGTTTATGCCGCTTTACACCCAGTTGACTCACTTACAGAGAGATATCAATACATAGGTTTTAAGATTCTTACCAGTCAGATATATTCTTGGGCGGTGAATAGGGGGTTTTGAGTCCAATTCACTGAGCAAGGAGTAGGTCTTGTCTATTACATATTGGGTTTATGGAACGGTATCTGAGCTAATTTGAAACCCTTGTTTTATGCATCACCGCACCTCACCTTTCCCGTTAAGCAGCCATAGTGTGTTTTCTAAACGTGTGACTCTGTTCTGTTTTGTAATTCAGTTCAAGGGTAGCGGTTTTTACATTCCCTCGATAAGTGATATCTTATGATAAGTGTCTTTTTCTGTGTGACTTATTTCACTTAGAATCGTCGTACCTAAATCCACTCATCATGCTGCTACTAGCCTTATGACGTTGATTTCATGGCTGAGTGATATTCCATTGTACATAAGGACCACAACTTCTTTATCCATTTTTCTCTTTCCTGGGATATTTAAGGTGTAACGAAGTGGAGGTTCTTGTCAACAGAGCAGCCCTAAACTTTGGGGTGCCTGTGTCTTGCTGATTTTTAATTTTCCCAATTTATACGCCCATGAGTGGAAGTGCCCTATGCTCTCTAAGCTGAGATTTTTAGAAGTTTCAGGACACACCGTACACTTCTCCAGAGTGGCTGTTGGCAATTTACATCCCGCCCATCAGCGTAGCCAGGCTCCCGTTTCTCCATGGCCTGTCCTGCATTTCTGGTTTTGACACTTTATTCAGCATGGCCCTTTTGACCGATGGGAAGTGAGACTTCTTTGTAGCGCTGATTTGCCTTTCCAGGTTGCTTGGTTGGCCAAAAAGGGCGGATGCGTTTTTTCGTGAACATATTCAGGAAAAAACGCGTACGCCCTTTTTGGCCAAGGGCATCATTGTCGAGGTTTTGCCGCTTTTCCTGTTCTTTAAAGGCGATTCGAATCTCCCTCCTGAGATCTGTTTCCTGCAATTCTGCCTTGCTTTCAAATCCTCTTTGTTGCCTTCCCTCAATATATTTGTGGACGAGAGTTATCATTTATAAGTCTGCAGGTTTGTGAATTGCAGTGCCCCTGAGCTCCATTTTTCAACTCGCTTTCTTGGGAGCTGGCCGCAAAAGCGCAGGATTGCTTCAGGCCCTATTGTGTTCCCGGGCGGCAGGCTGAGCCTGTGCTTAATTCTTCTTCCTGATGGGAAAATAGAGTAACCTGTGCCTGTCCCAAAACTTAGAGCTAGTCTCTCATTGGTTCCCCTTCTTCCCGTTCATCCTCAGGACAAATTGCAACCTGTACGGAACAGGAGGTTAAAGGTGCTGATTCTCCAAGGAGGGAGATTGCTAGTAAAGCGGCTGGAATGGCGAACCCGAGCACAAGGAGATGAGAAATGAGGTGCGTTTTGGAAACCTTGCCCGATCACACGGTGTACCATCTTCTGGGTTTCTCATGCATGTTTTCGATGTAGGAAGATGCCCTTGAACCTGGAGATTTGGGACCCATGGGATGGGCACCACGCAGTATTACTTTAAAGGGTCTGCGTTTCCTCACCCAACCTCACCAAACCTCTCAGCCCCAAGAGTGTCCACCCTTATGTCTCAATCAGCTGTGGGTCTAGATATGGTCAATCCAGGTGGCATCACAGCCCCTGAACGAATTTTGTAAGAATTTCTCTCTCTTTCACTGTCTTTGTTTCACGGGTTTTTAAAAGTAATTGATTTTTATAATGGGGTGTAGCTGCTTTTCACTGCTGTGTTTATGCCGCTTTACACCCACTTGACTCACTTACAGAGAGATATCAATACATAGGTTTTAAGATTCTTACCAGTCAGATATATTATTGGGCGGTGAATAGGGGGTGTTGAGTCCAATTCACTGAGCAAGGAGTAGGTCTTGTCTATTACATTTTGGGTTTATGGAACGGTATCTGAGCTAATTTGAAACCCTTGTTTTATGCATCACCCCACCTCACCTTTCCCGTTAAGCAGCCATAGTGTGTTTTCTAAACGTGTGACTCTGTTCTGTTTTGTAATTCAGTTCAAGGGTAGCGGTTTTTACATTCCCTCGATAAGTGATATCTTATGATAAGTGTCTTTTTCTGTGTGACTTATTTCACTTAGAATCGTCGTACCTAAATCCACTCATCATGCTGCTACTAGCCTTATGACGTTGATTTCATGGCTGAGTGATATTCCATTGTACATAAGGACCACAACTTCTTTATCCATTTTTCTCTTTCCTGGGATATTTAAGGTGTAACGAAGTGGAGGTTCTTGTCAACAGAGCAGCCCTAAACTTTGAGGTGCCTGTGTCTTGCTGATTTTTAGTTTTCCCAATTTATACGCCCATGAGTGGAAGTGCCCTATGCTCTCTAAGCTGAGTTTTTTAGATGTTTCAGGACACACCGTACACTTCTCCAGAGTGGCTGTTGGCAATTTACATCCCGCCCATCAGCGTAGCCAGGCTCCCGTTTCTCCATGGCCTGTCCTGCATTTCTGGTTTTGACACTTTATTCAGCATGGCCCTTTTGACCGATGGGAAGCGAGACTTCTTTTTAGCGCTGATTTGCCTTTCCAGGTTGCTTGGTTGGCCAAAAAGGGCGGATGCGTTTTTTCGTGAACATATTCAGGAAAAAACGCGTACGCCCTTTTTGGCCAAGGGCATCATTGTCGAGGTTTTGCCGCTTTTCCTGTTCTTTAAAGGCGATTCGAATCTCCCTCCTGAGATCTGTTTCCTGCAATTCTGCCTTGCTTTCCAATCCTCTTCGTTGCCTTCCCTCAATATATTTGTGGACGAGAGTTATCATTTATAAGTCTGCAGGTTTGTGAATTGCAGTGCCCCTGAGCTCCATTTTTCAACTCGCTTTCTTGGGAGCTGGCCGCAAAAGCGCAGGATTGCTTCAGGCCCTATTCTGGTCCCGGGCGGCAGGCTGAGCCTGTGGTTAATTCTTCTTCCTGATGGGAAAATAGAGTGACCTGTGCCTGTCCCAACACTTAGAGCTAGTCTCTCAATGGTTCCCCTTCTTCCCGTTCATCCTCAGGACAAATTGCAACCTGTACGGAACAGGAGGTTAAAGGAGCTGATTCTCCAAGGAGGGAGATTGCTAGTAAAGCGGCTGGAATGGCGAACCCGAGCACAAGGAGATGAGAAATGAGGTGCGTTTTGGAAACCTTGCCCGATCACACGGTGTACCATCTTCTGGGTTTCTCATGCATGTTTTCGATGTAGGAAGATGCCCTTGAACCTGGAGATTTGGGACCCATGGGATGGGCACCACGCAGTATTACTTTAAAGGGTCTGCGTTTCCTCACCCAACCTCACCAAACCTCTCAGCCCCAAGAGTGTCCACCCTTATGTCTCAATCAGCTGTGGGTCTAGATATGGTCAATCCAGGTGGCATCACAGCCCCTGAACGAATTTTGTAAGAATTTCTCTCTCTTTCACTGTCTTTGTTTCACGGGTTTTTAAAAGTAATTGATTTTTATAATGGGGTGTAGCTGCTTTTCATTGCTGTGTTTATGCCGCTTTACACCCACTTGACTCACTTACAGAGAGATATCAATACATAGGTTTTAAGATTCTTACTAGTCAGATATATTCTTGGGCGGTGAATAGGGGGTGTTGAGTCCAATTCACTGAGCAAGGAGTAGCTCTTGTCTATTACCTATTGGGTTTATGGAACGGTATCTGAGCTAATTTGAAACCCTTGTTTTATGCATCAGCCCACCTCACCTTTCCCGTTAAGCAGCCATAGTGTGTTTTCTAAACGTGTGACTCTGTTCTGTTTTGTAATTCAGTTCAAGGGTAGCGGTTTTTACATTCCCTCGATAAGTGATATCTTATGATAAGTGTCTTTTTCTGTGTGACTTATTTCACTTAGAATCGTCGTACCTAAATCCACTCATCATGCTGCTACTAGCCTTATGACGTTGATTTCATGGCTGAGTGATATTCCATTGTACATAAGGACCACAACTTCTTTATCCATTTTTCTCTTTCCTGGGATATTTAAGGTGTAACGAAGTGGAGGTTCTTGTCAACAGAGCAGCCCTAAACTTTGGGGTGCCTGTGTCTTGCTGATTTTTAGTTTTCCCAATTTATACGCCCATGAGTGGAAGTGCCCTATGCTCTCTAAGCTGAGTTTTTTAGATGTTTCAGGACACACCGTACACTTCTCCAGAGTGGCTGTTGGCAATTTACATCCCGCCCATCAGCGTAGCCAGGCTCCCGTTTCTCCATGGCCTGTCCTGCATTTCTGGTTTTGACACTTTATTCAGCATGGCCCTTTTGACCGATGGGAAACGAGACTTCTTTGTAGCGCTGATTTGCCTTTCCAGGTTGCTTGGTTGGCCAAAAAGGGCGGACGCGTTTTTTCGTGAACATATTCAGGAAAAAACGAGTACGCCCTTTTTGGCCAAGGGCATCATTGTCGAGGTTTTGCCGCTTTTCCTGTTCTTTAAAGGCGATTCGAATCTCCCTCCTGAGATCTGTTTCCTGCAATTCTGCCTTGCTTTCCAAACTTCTTCGTTGCCTTCCCTCAATATATTTGTGGACGAGAGTTATCATTTATAAGTCTGCAGGTTTGTGAATTGCAGTGCCCCTGAGCTCCATTTTTCAACTCGCTTTCTTGGGAGCTGGCCGCAAAAGCGCAGGATTGCTTCAGGCCCTATTCTGTTCCCGGGCGGCAGGCTGAGCCTTTGGTTAATTCTTCTTCCTGATGGGAAAATAGAGTGACCTGTGCCTGTCCCAACACTTAGAGCTAGTCTCTCATTGGTTCCCCTTCTTCCCGTTCATCCTCAGGACAAATTGCAACCTGTAAGGAACAGGAGGTTAAAGGTGCTGATTCTCCAAGGAGGGAGATTGCTAGTAAAGCGGCTGGAATGGCGAACCCGAGCACAAGGAGATGAGAAATGAGGTGCGTTTTGGAAACCTTGCCCGATCACACGGTGTACGATCTTCTGGGTTTCTCATGCATGTTTTCGATGTAGGAAGATGCCCTTGAACCTGGAGATTTGGGACCCATGGGATGGGTACCACGCAGTATTACTTTAAAGGGTCTGCGTTTCCTCACCGAACCTCACCAAACCTCTCAGCCCCAAGAGTGTCCACCCTTATGTCTCAATCAGCTGTGGGTCTAGATATGGTCAATCCAGGTGGCATCACAGCCCCTGAACGAATTTTGTAAGAATTTCTCTCTCTTTCACTGTCTTTGTTTCACGGGTTTTTAAAAGTAATTGATTTTTATAATGGGGTGTAGCTGCTTTTCACTGCTGTGTTTATGCCGCTTTACACCCACTTGACTCACTTACAGAGAGATATCAATACATAGGTTTTAAGATTCTTACCAGTCAGATATATTATTGGGCGGTGAATAGGGGGTGTTGAGTCCAATTCACTGAGCAAGGAGTAGGTCTTGTCTATTACATTTTGGGTTTATGGAACGGTATCTGAGCTAATTTGAAACCCTTGTTTTATGCATCACCCCACCTCACCTTTCCCGTTAAGCAGCCATAGTGTGTTTTCTAAACGTGTGACTCTGTTCTGTTTTGTAATTCAGTTCAAGGGTAGCGGTTTTTACATTCCCTCGATAAGTGATATCTTATGATAAGTGTCTTTTTCTGTGTGACTTATTTCACTTAGAATCGTCGTACCTAAATCCACTCATCATGCTGCTACTAGCCTTATGACGTTGATTTCATGGCTGAGTGATATTCCATTGTACATAAGGACCACAACTTCTTTATCCATTTTTCTCTTTCCTGGGATATTTAAGGTGTAACGAAGTGGAGGTTCTTGTCAACAGAGCAGCCCTAAACTTTGAGGTGCCTGTGTCTTGCTGATTTTTAGTTTTCCCAATTTATACGCCCATGAGTGGAAGTGCCCTATGCTCTCTAAGCTGAGTTTTTTAGATGTTTCAGGACACACCGTACACTTCTCCAGAGTGGCTGTTGGCAATTTACATCCCGCCCATCAGCGTAGCCAGGCTCCCGTTTCTCCATGGCCTGTCCTGCATTTCTGGTTTTGACACTTTATTCAGCATGGCCCTTTTGACCGATGGGAAGCGAGACTTCTTTTTAGCGCTGATTTGCCTTTCCAGGTTGCTTGGTTGGCCAAAAAGGGCGGATGCGTTTTTTCGTGAACATATTCAGGAAAAAACGCGTACGCCCTTTTTGGCCAAGGGCATCATTGTCGAGGTTTTGCCGCTTTTCCTGTTCTTTAAAGGCGATTCGAATCTCCCTCCTGAGATCTGTTTCCTGCAATTCTGCCTTGCTTTCCAATCCTCTTCGTTGCCTTCCCTCAATATATTTGTGGACGAGAGTTATCATTTATAAGTCTGCAGGTTTGTGAATTGCAGTGCCCCTGAGCTCCATTTTTCAACTCGCTTTCTTGGGAGCTGGCCGCAAAAGCGCAGGATTGCTTCAGGCCCTATTCTGGTCCCGGGCGGCAGGCTGAGCCTGTGGTTAATTCTTCTTCCTGATGGGAAAATAGAGTGACCTGTGCCTGTCCCAACACTTAGAGCTAGTCTCTCAATGGTTCCCCTTCTTCCCGTTCATCCTCAGGACAAATTGCAACCTGTACGGAACAGGAGGTTAAAGGAGCTGATTCTCCAAGGAGGGAGATTGCTAGTAAAGCGGCTGGAATGGCGAACCCGAGCACAAGGAGATGAGAAATGAGGTGCGTTTTGGAAACCTTGCCCGATCACACGGTGTACCATCTTCTGGGTTTCTCATGCATGTTTTCGATGTAGGAAGATGCCCTTGAACCTGGAGATTTGGGACCCATGGGATGGGCACCACGCAGTATTACTTTAAAGGGTCTGCGTTTCCTCACCCAACCTCACCAAACCTCTCAGCCCCAAGAGTGTCCACCCTTATGTCTCAATCAGCTGTGGGTCTAGATATGGTCAATCCAGGTGGCATCACAGCCCCTGAACGAATTTTGTAAGAATTTCTCTCTCTTTCACTGTCTTTGTTTCACGGGTTTTTAAAAGTAATTGATTTTTATAATGGGGTGTAGCTGCTTTTCATTGCTGTGTTTATGCCGCTTTACACCCACTTGACTCACTTACAGAGAGATATCAATACATAGGTTTTAAGATTCTTACTAGTCAGATATATTCTTGGGCGGTGAATAGGGGGTGTTGAGTCCAATTCACTGAGCAAGGAGTAGCTCTTGTCTATTACCTATTGGGTTTATGGAACGGTATCTGAGCTAATTTGAAACCCTTGTTTTATGCATCAGCCCACCTCACCTTTCCCGTTAAGCAGCCATAGTGTGTTTTCTAAACGTGTGACTCTGTTCTGTTTTGTAATTCAGTTCAAGGGTAGCGGTTTTTACATTCCCTCGATAAGTGATATCTTATGATAAGTGTCTTTTTCTGTGTGACTTATTTCACTTAGAATCGTCGTACCTAAATCCACTCATCATGCTGCTACTAGCCTTATGACGTTGATTTCATGGCTGAGTGATATTCCATTGTACATAAGGACCACAACTTCTTTATCCATTTTTCTCTTTCCTGGGATATTTAAGGTGTAACGAAGTGGAGGTTCTTGTCAACAGAGCAGCCCTAAACTTTGGGGTGCCTGTGTCTTGCTGATTTTTAGTTTTCCCAATTTATACGCCCATGAGTGGAAGTGCCCTATGCTCTCTAAGCTGAGTTTTTTAGATGTTTCAGGACACACCGTACACTTCTCCAGAGTGGCTGTTGGCAATTTACATCCCGCCCATCAGCGTAGCCAGGCTCCCGTTTCTCCATGGCCTGTCCTGCATTTCTGGTTTTGACACTTTATTCAGCATGGCCCTTTTGACCGATGGGAAACGAGACTTCTTTGTAGCGCTGATTTGCCTTTCCAGGTTGCTTGGTTGGCCAAAAAGGGCGGACGCGTTTTTTCGTGAACATATTCAGGAAAAAACGAGTACGCCCTTTTTGGCCAAGGGCATCATTGTCGAGGTTTTGCCGCTTTTCCTGTTCTTTAAAGGCGATTCGAATCTCCCTCCTGAGATCTGTTTCCTGCAATTCTGCCTTGCTTTCCAAACTTCTTCGTTGCCTTCCCTCAATATATTTGTGGACGAGAGTTATCATTTATAAGTCTGCAGGTTTGTGAATTGCAGTGCCCCTGAGCTCCATTTTTCAACTCGCTTTCTTGGGAGCTGGCCGCAAAAGCGCAGGATTGCTTCAGGCCCTATTCTGTTCCCGGGCGGCAGGCTGAGCCTTTGGTTAATTCTTCTTCCTGATGGGAAAATAGAGTGACCTGTGCCTGTCCCAACACTTAGAGCTAGTCTCTCATTGGTTCCCCTTCTTCCCGTTCATCCTCAGGACAAATTGCAACCTGTAAGGAACAGGAGGTTAAAGGTGCTGATTCTCCAAGGAGGGAGATTGCTAGTAAAGCGGCTGGAATGGCGAACCCGAGCACAAGGAGATGAGAAATGAGGTGCGTTTTGGAAACCTTGCCCGATCACACGGTGTACGATCTTCTGGGTTTCTCATGCATGTTTTCGATGTAGGAAGATGCCCTTGAACCTGGAGATTTGGGACCCATGGGATGGGTACCACGCAGTATTACTTTAAAGGGTCTGCGTTTCCTCACCGAACCTCACCAAACCTCTCAGCCCCAAGAGTGTCCACCCTTATGTCTCAATCAGCTGTGGGTCTAGATATGGTCAATCCAGGTGGCATCACAGCCCCTGAACGAATTTTGTAAGAATTTCTCTCTCTTTCACTGTCTTTGTTTCACGGGTTTTTAAAAGTAATTGATTTTTATAATGGGGTGTAGCTGCTTTTCACTGCTGTGTTTATGCCGCTTTACACCCACTTGACTCACTTACAGAGAGATATCAATACATAGGTTTTAAGATTCTTACTAGTCAGATATATTCTTGGGCGGTGAATAGGGGGTGTTGAGTCCAATTCACTGAGCAAGGAGTAGGTCTTGTCTATTACCTATTCGGTTTATGGAACAGTATCTGAGCTAATTTGAAAAGCTTGTTTTATTCATCACACCACCTCACCTTTCCCCTTAAGCAGCCATAGTGTGCTTTCTAAACGTGTGACTCTGCTCTGTTTTGTAATTCAGTTCAAGGGTAGCGGTTTTTACATTCCCTCTATAAGTGATATCTTATGATAAGTGTCATTTTCTGTGTGACTTATTTCATTTAGAATCGTCCTACCTAAATCCACTCATCTTGCTGCTACTAGCATTATGACGTTGATTTCATGGCTGAGTGATATTCCATTGTACATAAGGACCACAACTTCTTTATCCATTTTTGTCTTTCCTGGGATATTTAAGGTGTAACGAAGTGGAGGTTCTTGTCAACAGAGCAGCCCTAAACTTTGGGGTGCCTGTGTCTTGCTGATTTTTAGTTTTCCCAATTTATACGCCCATGAGTGGAAGTGCCCTATGCTCTCTAAGCTGAGTTTTTTAGATGTTTCAGGACACACCGTACACTTCTCCAGAGTGGCTGTTGGCAATTTACATCCCGCCCATCAGCGTAGCCAGGCTCCCGTTTCTCCATGGCCTGTCCTGCATTTCTGGTTTTGACACTTTATTCAGCATGGCCCTTTTGACCGATGGGAAGCGAGACTTCTTTGTAGCGCTGATTTGCCTTTCCAGGTTGCTTGGTTGGCCAAAAAGGGCGGACGCGTTTTTTCGTGAACATATTCAGGAAAAAACGCGTACGCCCTTTTTGGCCAAGGGCATCATTGTCGAGGTTTTGCCGCTTTTCCTGTTCTTTAAAGGCGATTCGAATCTCCCTCCTGAGATCTGTTTCCTGCAATTCTGCCTTGCTTTCCAATCCTCTTCGTTGCCTTCCCTCAATATATTTGTGGACGAGAGTTATCATTTATAAGTCTGCAGGTTTGTGAATTGCAGTGCCCCTGAGCTCCATTTTTCAACTCGCTTTCTTGGGAGCTGGCCGCCAAAGCGCAGGATTGCTTCAGGCCCTATTCTGGTCCCGGGCGGCAGGCTGAGCCTGTGGTTAATTCTTCTTCCTGATGGGAAAATAGAGTGACCTGTGCCTGTCCCAACACTTAGAGCTAGTCTCTCATTGGTTCCCCTTCTTCCCGTTCATCCTCAGGACAAATTGCAACCTGTACGGAACAGGAGGTTAAAGGTGCTGATTCTCCAAGGAGGGAGATTGCTAGTAAAGCGGCTGGAATGGCGAACCCGAGCACAAGGAGATGAGAAATGAGGTGCGTTTTGGAAACCTTGCCCAATCACACGGTGTACCATCTTCTGGGTTTCTCATGCATGTTTTCGATGTAGGAAGATGCCCTTGAACCTGGAGATTTGGGACCCATGGGATGGGCACCACGCAGTATTACTTTAAAGGGTCTGCGTTTCCTCACCCAACCTCACCCAACCTCTCAGCCCCAAGAGTGTCCACCCTTATGTCTCAATCAGCTGTGGGTCTAGATATGGTCAATCCAGGTGGCATCACAGCCCCTGAACGAATTTTGTAAGAATTTCTCTCTCTTTCACTGTCTTTGTTTCACGGGTTTTTAAAAGTAATTGATTTTTATAATGGGATTTAGCTGCTTTTCACTGCTGTTTTTATGCCGCTTTACACTCACTTGACTCACTTACAGAGAGATATCAATACATAGGTTTTAAGATTCTTACTAGTCAGATATATTCTTGGGCGGTGAATAGGGGGTGTTGAGTCCAATTCACTGAGCAAGGAGTAGGTCTTGTCTATTACCTATTGGGGTTATGGAACGGTATCTGAGCTAATTTGAAACCCTTGTTTTATGCATCACCCCACCTCACCTTTCCCGTTAAGCAGCCACAGTGTGTTTTCTAAACGTGTGACTCTGTTCTGTTTTGTAATTCAGTTCAAGGGTAGCGGTTTTTACATTCCCTCGATAAGTGATATCTTATGATAAGTGTCCTTTTCTGTGTGACTTATTTCACTTAGAATCGTCGTACCTAAATCCACTCATCATGCTGCTACTAGCCTTATGACGTTGATTTCATGGCTGAGTGATATTCCATTGTACATAAGGACCACAACTTCTTTATCCATTTTTCTCTTTCCTGGGATATTTAAGGTGTAACGAAGTGGAGGTTCTTGTCAACAGAGCAGCCCTAAACTTTGGGGTGCCTGTGTCTTGCTGATTTTTAGTTTTCAAATTTATACGCCCATGAGTGGAAGTGCCCTATGTTCTCTAAGCTGAGATTGTTAGATGTTTCAGGACACACCGTACACTTCTCCAGAGTGGCTGTTGGCAATTTACATCCCGCCCATCAGCGTAGCCAGTCTCCCGTTTCTCCATGGCCTGTCCTGCATTTCTGGTTTTGACACTTTATTCAGCATGGCCCTTTTGACCGATGGGAAGCGAGACTTCTTTGTAGCGCTGATTTGCCTTTCCAGGTTGCTTTGTTGGCCAAAAAGGGCGGATGCGTTTTTTCCTGTATATATTCAGGAAAAAACGCATCCGCCCTTTTTGGCCAAGGGCATCATTGTCGAGGTTTTGCCGCTTTTCCTGTTCTTTAAAGGCGATTCGAATCTCCCTCCTGAGATCTGTTTCCTGCAATTCTGCCTTGCTTTCAAACCCTCTTGGTTGCCCTCCCTCAATATATTTGTGGACGAGAGTTATCATTTATAAGTCTGCAGGTTTGTGAATTGCAGTGCCCCTGAGCTCCATTTTTCAACTCGCTTTCTTGGGAGCTGGCCGCAAAAGCGCAGGATTGCTTCAGGCCCTATTCTGGTCCCGGGCGGCAGGCTGAGCCTGTGGTTAATTCTTCTTCCTGATGGGAAAATAGAGTGACCTGTGCCTGTCCCATCACCTGCAGCTAGTCTCTCATTGGTTCCCCCTCTTCCCGTTCATCCTCAGGACAAATTGCAACCTGTACGGAACAGGAGGTTAAAGGTGCTGATTCTCCAAGGAGGGAGATTGCTAGTAAAGCGGCTGGAATGGCGAACCCGAGCACAAGGAGATGAGAAATGAGTTGCGTTTTGGAAACCTTTCCCGATCACACGGTGTACCATCTTCTGGGTTTCTCATGCATGTTTTCGATGTAGGAAGATGCCCTTGAACCTGGAGATTTGGGACCCATGGGATGGGTACCACGCAGTATTATTTAAAGGGTCTGCGTTTCCTCACCCAACCTCACCAAACCTCTCAGCCCCAAGAGTGTCCACCCTTATGTCTCAATCAGCTGTGGGTCTAGATATGGTCAATCCAGGTGGCATCACAGCCCCTGAACGAATTTTGTAAGAATTTCTCTCTCTTTCACTGTCTTTGTTTCACGGGTTTTTAAAAGTAATTGATTTTTATAATGGGGTTTAGCTGCTTTTCACTGCTGTGTTTATGCCGCTTTACACCCACTTGACTCACTTACAGAGAGATATCAATACATAGGTTTTAAGATTCTTACCAGTCAGATATATTCTTGGGCGGTGAATAGGGGGTTTTGAGTCCAATTCACTGAGCAAGGAGTAGGTCTTGTCTATTACATATTGGGTTTATGGAACGGTATCTGAGCTAATTTGAAACCCTTGTTTTATGCATCACCGCACCTCACCTTTCCCGTTAAGCAGCCATAGTGTGTTTTCTAAACGTGTGACTCTGTTCTGTTTTGTAATTCAGTTCAAGGGTAGCGGTTTTTACATTCCCTCGATAAGTGATATCTTATGATAAGTGTCTTTTTCTGTGTGACTTATTTCACTTAGAATCGTCGTACCTAAATCCACTCATCATGCTGCTACTAGCCTTATGACGTTGATTTCATGGCTGAGTGATATTCCATTGTACATAAGGACCACAACTTCTTTATCCATTTTTCTCTTTCCTGGGATATTTAAGGTGTAACGAAGTGGAGGTTCTTGTCAACAGAGCAGCCCTAAACTTTGGGGTGCCTGTGTCTTGCTGATTTTTAATTTTCCCAATTTATACGCCCATGAGTGGAAGTGCCCTATGCTCTCTAAGCTGAGATTTTTAGAAGTTTCAGGACACACCGTACACTTCTCCAGAGTGGCTGTTGGCAATTTACATCCCGCCCATCAGCGTAGCCAGGCTCCCGTTTCTCCATGGCCTGTCCTGCATTTCTGGTTTTGACACTTTATTCAGCATGGCCCTTTTGACCGATGGGAAGTGAGACTTCTTTGTAGCGCTGATTTGCCTTTCCAGGTTGCTTGGTTGGCCAAAAAGGGCGGATGCGTTTTTTCGTGAACATATTCAGGAAAAAACGCGTACGCCCTTTTTGGCCAAGGGCATCATTGTCGAGGTTTTGCCGCTTTTCCTGTTCTTTAAAGGCGATTCGAATCTCCCTCCTGAGATCTGTTTCCTGCAATTCTGCCTTGCTTTCAAATCCTCTTTGTTGCCTTCCCTCAATATATTTGTGGACGAGAGTTATCATTTATAAGTCTGCAGGTTTGTGAATTGCAGTGCCCCTGAGCTCCATTTTTCAACTCGCTTTCTTGGGAGCTGGCCGCAAAAGCGCAGGATTGCTTCAGGCCCTATTGTGTTCCCGGGCGGCAGGCTGAGCCTGTGCTTAATTCTTCTTCCTGATGGGAAAATAGAGTGACCTGTGCCTGTCCCAAAACTTAGAGCTAGTCTCTCATTGGTTCCCCTTCTTCCCGTTCATCCTCAGGACAAATTGCAACCTGTACGGAACAGGAGGTTAAAGGTGCTGATTCTCCAAGGAGGGAGATTGCTAGTAAAGCGGCTGGAATGGCGAACCCGAGCACAAGGAGATGGGAAATGAGGTGCGTTTTGGAAACCTTGCCCGATCACACGGTGTACCATCTTCTGGGTTTCTCATGCATGTTTTCGATGTAGGAAGATGCCCTTGAACCTGGAGATTTGGGACCCATGGGATGGGCACCACGCAGTATTACTTTAAAGGGTCTGCGTTTCCTCACCCAACCTCACCAAACCTCTCAGCCCCAAGAGTGTCCACCCTTATGTCTCAATCAGCTGTGGGTCTAGATATGGTCAATCCTGGTGGAATCACAGCCCCTGAACGAATTTTGTAAGAATTTCTCTCTCTTTCACTGTCTTTGTTTCACGGGTTTTTAAAAGTAATTGATTTTTATAATGGGGTGTAGCTGCTTTTCACTGCTGTGTTTATGCCGCTTTACACCCACTTGACTCACTTACAGAGAGATATCAATACATAGGTTTTAAGATTCTTACCAGTCAGATATATTATTGGGCGGTGAATAGGGGGTGTTGAGTCCAATTCACTGAGCAAGGAGTAGGTCTTGTCTATTACATATTGGGTTTATGGAACGGTATCTGAGCTAATTTGAAACCCTTGTTTTATGCATCACCCCACCTCACCTTTCCCGTTAAGCAGCCATAGTGTGTTTTCTAAACGTGTGACTCTGTTCTGTTTTGTAATTCAGTTCAAGGGTAGCGGTTTTTACATTCCCTCGATAAGTGATATCTTATGATAAGTGTCTTTTTCTGTGTGACTTATTTCACTTAGAATCGTCGTACCTAAATCCACTCATCATGCTGCTACTAGCCTTATGACGTTGATTTCATGGCTGAGTGATATTCCATTGTACATAAGGACCACAACTTCTTTATCCATTTTTCTCTTTCCTGGGATATTTAAGGTGTAACGAAGTGGAGGTTCTTGTCAACAGAGCAGCCCTAAACTTTGAGGTGCCTGTGTCTTGCTGATTTTTAGTTTTCCCAATTTATACGCCCATGAGTGGAAGTGCCCTATGCTCTCTAAGCTGAGTTTTTTAGATGTTTCAGGACACACCGTACACTTCTCCAGAGTGGCTGTTGGCAATTTACATCCCGCCCATCAGCGTAGCCAGGCTCCCGTTTCTCCATGGCCTGTCCTGCATTTCTGGTTTTGACACTTTATTCAGCATGGCCCTTTTGACCGATGGGAAGCGAGACTTCTTTTTAGCGCTGATTTGCCTTTCCAGGTTGCTTGGTTGGCCAAAAAGGGCGGATGCGTTTTTTCGTGAACATATTCAGGAAAAAACGCGTACGCCCTTTTTGGCCAAGGGCATCATTGTCGAGGTTTTGCCGCTTTTCCTGTTCTTTAAAGGCGATTCGAATCTCCCTCCTGAGATCTGTTTCCTGCAATTCTGCCTTGCTTTCCAATCCTCTTCGTTGCCTTCCCTCAATATATTTGTGGACGAGAGTTATCATTTATAAGTCTGCAGGTTTGTGAATTGCAGTGCCCCTGAGCTCCATTTTTCAACTCGCTTTCTTGGGAGCTGGCCGCAAAAGCGCAGGATTGCTTCAGGCCCTATTCTGGTCCCGGGCGGCAGGCTGAGCCTGTGGTTAATTCTTCTTCCTGATGGGAAAATAGAGTGACCTGTGCCTGTCCCAACACTTAGAGCTAGTCTCTCAATGGTTCCCCTTCTTCCCGTTCATCCTCAGGAGAAATTGCAACCTGTACGGAACAGGAGGTTAAAGGAGCTGATTCTCCAAGGAGGGAGATTGCTAGTAAAGCGGCTGGAATGGCGAACCCGAGCACAAGGAGATGAGAAATGAGGTGCGTTTTGGAAACCTTGCCCGATCACACGGTGTACCATCTTCTGGGTTTCTCATGCATGTTTTCGATGTAGGAAGATGCCCTTGAACCTGGAGATTTGGGACCCATGGGATGGGCACCACGCAGTATTACTTTAAAGGGTCTGCGTTTCCTCACCCAACCTCACCAAACCTCTCAGCCCCAAGAGTGTCCACCCTTATGTCTCAATCAGCTGTGGGTCTAGATATGGTCAATCCAGGTGGCATCACAGCCCCTGAACGAATTTTGTAAGAATTTCTCTCTCTTTCACTGTCTTTGTTTCACGGGTTTTTAAAAGTAATTGATTTTTATAATGGGGTGTAGCTGCTTTTCATTGCTGTGTTTATGCCGCTTTACACCCACTTGACTCACTTACAGAGAGATATCAATACATAGGTTTTAAGATTCTTACTAGTCAGATATATTCTTGGGCGGTGAATAGGGGGTGTTGAGTCCAATTCACTGAGCAAGGAGTAGCTCTTGTCTATTACCTATTGGGTTTATGGAACGGTATCTGAGCTAATTTGAAACCCTTGTTTTATGCATCACCCCACCTCACCTTTCCCGTTAAGCAGCCATAGTGTGTTTTCTAAACGTGTGACTCTGTTCTGTTTTGTAATTCAGTTCAAGGGTAGCGGTTTTTACATTCCCTCGATAAGTGATATCTTATGATAAGTGTCTTTTTCTGTGTGACTTATTTCACTTAGAATCGTCGTACCTAAATCCACTCATCATGCTGCTACTAGCCTTATGACGTTGATTTCATGGCTGAGTGATATTCCATTGTACATAAGGACCACAACTTCTTTATCCATTTTTCTCTTTCCTGGGATATTTAAGGTGTAACGAAGTGGAGGTTCTTGTCAACAGAGCAGCCCTAAACTTTGGGGTGCCTGTGTCTTGCTGATTTTTAGTTTTCCCAATTTATACGCCCATGAGTGGAAGTGCCCTATGCTCTCTAAGCTGAGTTTTTTAGATGTTTCAGGACACACCGTACACTTCTCCAGAGTGGCTGTTGGCAATTTACATCCCGCCCATCAGCGTAGCCAGGCTCCCGTTTCTCCATGGCCTGTCCTGCATTTCTGGTTTTGACACTTTATTCAGCATGGCCCTTTTGACCGATGGGAAGCGAGACTTCTTTGTAGCGCTGATTTGCCTTTCCAGGTTGCTTGGTTGGCCAAAAAGGGCGGACGCGTTTTTTCGTGAACATATTCAGGAAAAAACGCGTACGCCCTTTTTGGCCAAGGGCATCATTGTCGAGGTTTTGCCGCTTTTCCTGTTCTTTAAAGGCGATTCGAATCTCCCTCCTGAGATCTGTTTCCTGCAATTCTGCCTTGCTTTCCAATCCTCTTCGTTGCCTTCCCTCAATATATTTGTGGACGAGAGTTATCATTTATAAGTCTGCAGGTTTGTGAATTGCAGTGCCCCTGAGCTCCATTTTTCAACTCGCTTTCTTGGGAGCTGGCCGCCAAAGCGCAGGATTGCTTCAGGCCCTATTCTGGTCCCGGGCGGCAGGCTGAGCCTGTGGTTAATTCTTCTTCCTGATGGGAAAATAGAGTGACCTGTGCCTGTCCCAACACTTAGAGCTAGTCTCTCATTGGTTCCCCTTCTTCCCGTTCATCCTCAGGACAAATTGCAACCTGTACGGAACAGGAGGTTAAAGGTGCTGATTCTCCAAGGAGGGAGATTGCTAGTAAAGCGGCTGGAATGGCGAACCCGAGCACAAGGAGATGAGAAATGAGGTGCGTTTTGGAAACCTTGCCCGATCACACGGTGTACCATCTTCTGGGTTTCTCATGCATGTTTTCGATGTAGGAAGATGCCCTTGAACCTGGAGATTTGGGACCCATGGGATGGGCACCACGCAGTATTACTTTAAAGGGTCTGCGTTTCCTCACCCAACCTCACCAAACCTCTCAGCCCCAAGAGTGTCCACCCTTATGTCTCAATCAGCTGTGGGTCTAGATATGGTCAATCCAGGTGGCATCACAGCCCCTGAACGAATTTTGTAAGAATTTCTCTCTCTTTCACTGTCTTTGTTTCACGGGTTTTTAAAAGTAATTGATTTTTATAATGGGGTGTAGCTGCATTTCACTGCTGTGTTTATGCCGCTTTACACCCACTTGACTCACTTACAGAGAGATATCAATACATAGGTTTTAAGATTCTTACTAGTCAGATATATTCTTGGGCGGTGAATAGGGGGTGTTGAGTCCAATTCACTGAGCAAGGAGTAGGTCTTGTCTATTACATATTGGGTTTATGGAACGGTATCTGAGCTAATTTGAAACCCTTGTTTTATGCATCACCCCACCTCACCTTTCCCGTTAAGCAGCCATAGTGTGTTTTCTAAACGTGTGACTCTGTTCTGTTTTGTAATTCAGTTCAAGGGTAGCGGTTTTTACATTCCCTCGATAAGTGATATCTTATGATAAGTGTCCTTTTCTGTGTGACTTATTTCACTTAGAATCGTCGTACCTAAATCCACTCATCATGCTGCTACTAGCCTTATGACGTTGATTTCATGGCTGAGTGATATTCCATTGTACATAAGGACCACAACTTCTTTATCCATTTTTCTCTTTCCTGGGATATTTAAGGTGTAACGAAGTGGAGGTTCTTGTCAACAGAGCAGCCCTAAACTTTGGGGTGCCTGTGTCTTGCTGATTTTTAGTTTTCCCAATTTATACGCCCATGAGTGGAAGTGCCCTATGCTCTCTAAGCTGAGTTTTTTAGATGTTTCAGGACACACCGTACACTTCTCCAGAGTGGCTGTTGGCAATTTACATCCCGCCCATCAGCGTAGCCAGGCTCCCGTTTCTCCATGGCCTGTCCTGCATTTCTGGTTTTGACACTTTATTCAGCATGGCCCTTTTGACCGATGGGAAACGAGACTTCTTTGTAGCGCTGATTTGCCTTTCCAGGTTGCTTGGTTGGCCAAAAAGGGCGGACGCGTTTTTTCGTGAACATATTCAGGAAAAAACGCGTACGCCCTTTTTGGCCAAGGGCATCATTGTCGAGGTTTTGCCGCTTTTCCTGTTCTTTAAAGGCGATTCGAATCTCCCTCCTGAGATCTGTTTCCTGCAATTCTGCCTTGCTTTCCAAACTTCTTCGTTGCCTTCCCTCAATATATTTGTGGACGAGAGTTATCATTTATAAGTCTGCAGGTTTGTGAATTGCAGTGCCCCTGAGCTCCATTTTTCAACTCGCTTTCTTGGGAGCTGGCCGCAAAAGCGCAGGATTGCTTCAGGCCCTATTCTGTTCCCGGGCGGCAGGCTGAGCCTTTGGTTAATTCTTCTTCCTGATGGGAAAATAGAGTGACCTGTGCCTGTCCCAACACTTAGAGCTAGTCTCTCATTGGTTCCCCTTCTTCCCGTTCATCCTCAGGACAAATTGCAACCTGTAAGGAACAGGAGGTTAAAGGTGCTGATTCTCCAAGGAGGGAGATTGCTAGTAAAGCGGCTGGAATGGCGAACCCGAGCACAAGGAGATGAGAAATGAGGTGCGTTTTGGAAACCTTGCCCGATCACACGGTGTACGATCTTCTGGGTTTCTCATGCATGTTTTCGATGTAGGAAGATGCCCTTGAACCTGGAGATTTGGGACCCATGGGATGGGTACCACGCAGTATTACTTTAAAGGGTCTGCGTTTCCTCACCGAACCTCACCAAACCTCTCAGCCCCAAGAGTGTCCACCCTTATGTCTCAATCAGCTGTGGGTCTAGATATGGTCAATCCAGGTGGCATCACAGCCCCTGAACGAATTTTGTAAGAATTTCTCTCTCTTTCACTGTCTTTGTTTCACGGGTTTTTAAAAGTAATTGATTTTTATAATGGGGTGTAGCTGCTTTTCACTGCTGTGTTTATGCCGCTTTACACCCACTTGACTCACTTACAGAGAGATATCAATACATAGGTTTTAAGATTCTTACTAGTCAGATATATTCTTGGGCGGTGAATAGGGGGTGTTGAGTCCAATTCACTGAGCAAGGAGTAGGTCTTGTCTATTACCTATTCGGTTTATGGAACAGTATCTGAGCTAATTTGAAAAGCTTGTTTTATTCATCACACCACCTCACCTTTCCCCTTAAGCAGCCATAGTGTGCTTTCTAAACGTGTGACTCTGCTCTGTTTTGTAATTCAGTTCAAGGGTAGCGGTTTTTACATTCCCTCTATAAGTGATATCTTATGATAAGTGTCTTTTTCTGTGTGACTTATTTCACTTAGAATCGTCGTACCTAAATCCACTCATCATGCTGCTACTAGCCTTATGACGTTGATTTCATGGCTGAGTGATATTCCATTGTACATAAGGACCACAACTTCTTTATCCATTTTTCTCTTTCCTGGGATATTTAAGGTGTAACGAAGTGGAGGTTCTTGTCAACAGAGCAGCCCTAAACTTTGGGGTGCCTGTGTCTTGCTGATTTTTAATTTTCCCAATTTATACGCCCCTGAGTGGAAGTGCCCTATGCTCTCTAAGCTGAGATTTTTAGATGTTTCAGGACACACCGTACACTTCTCCAGAGTGGCTGTTGGCAATTTACATCCCGCCCATCAGCGTAGCCAGGCTCCCGTTTCTCCATGGCCTGTCCTGCATTTCTGGTTTTGACACTTTATTCAGCATGGCCCTTTTGACCGATGGGAAGCGAGACTTCTTTGTAGCGCTGATTTGCCTTTCCAGGTTGCTTGGTTGGCCAAAAAGGGCGGACGCGTTTTTTCGTGAACATATTCAGGAAAAAACGCGTACGCCCTTTTTGGCCAAGGGCATCATTGTCGAGGTTTTGCCGCTTTTCCTGTTCTTTAAAGGCGATTCGTATCTCCCTCCTGAGATCTGTTTCCTGCAATTCTGCCTTGCTTTCCAATCCTCTTCGTTGCCTTCCCTCAATATATTTGTGGACGAGAGTTATCATTTATAAGTCTGCAGGTTTGTGAATTGCAGTGCCCCTGAGCTCCATTTTTCAACTCGCTTTCTTGGGAGCTGGCCGCAAAAGCGCAGGATTGCTTCAGGCCATATTCTGGTCCCGGGCGGCAGGCTGAGCCTGTGGTTAATTCTTCTTCCTGATGGGAAAATAGAGTCACCTGTGCCTGTCCCAAAACTTAGAGCTAGTCTCTCATTGGTTCCCCTTCTTCCCGTTCATCCTCAGGACAAATTGCAACCTGTACGGAACAGGAGGTTAAAGGTGCTGATTCTCCAAGGAGGGAGATTGCTAGTAAAGCAGCTGGAATGGCGAACCCGAGCACAAGGAGATGAGAAATGAGGTGCGTTTTGGAAACCTTGCCCGATCACACGGTGTACCATCTTCTGGGTTTCTCATGCATGTTTTCGATGTAGGAAGATGCCCTTGAACCTGGAGATTTGGGACCCATGGGATGGGCACCACGCAGTATTACTTTAAAGGGTCTGCGTTTCCTCACCCAACCTCACCCAACCTCTCAGCCCCAAGAGTGTCCACCCTTATGTCTCAATCAGCTGTGGGTCTAGATATGGTCAATCCAGGTGGCATCACAGCCCCTGAACGAATTTTGTAAGAATTTCTCTCTCTTTCATTGTCTTTGTTTCACGGGTTTTTAAAAGTAATTGATTTTTATAATGGGATTTAGCTGCTTTTCACTGCTGTGTATATGCCGCTTTACACTCACTTGACTCACTTACAGAGAGATATCAATACATAGGTTTTAAGATTCTTACTAGTCAGATATATTCTTGGGCGGTGAATAGGGGGTGTTGAGTCCAATTCACTGAGCAAGGAGTAGGTCTTGTCTATTACCTATTGGGTTTATGGAACGGTATCTGAGCTAATTTGAAACCCTTGTTTTATGCATCACCCCACCTCACCTTTCCCGTTAAGCAGCCATAGTGTGTTTTCTAAACGTGTGACTCTGTTCTGTTTTGTAATTCAGTTCAAGGGTAGCGGTTTTTACATTCCCTCGATAAGTGATATCTTATGATAAGTGTCCTTTTCTGTGTGACTTATTTCACTTAGAATCGTCGTACCTAAATCCACTCATCATGCTGCTACTAGCCTTATGACGTTGATTTCATGGCTGAGTGATATTCCATTGTACATAAGGACCACAACTTCTTTATCCATTTTTCTCTTTCCTGGGATATTTAAGGTATAACGAAGTGGAGGTTCTTGTCAACAGAGCAGCCCTAAACTTTGGGGTGCCTGTGTCTTGCTGATTTTTAGTTTTCCCAATTTATACGCCCATGAGTGGAAGTGCCCTATGCTCTCTAAGCTGAGTTTTTTAGATGTTTCAGGACACACCGTACACTTCTCCAGAGTGGCTGTTGGCAATTTACATCCCGCCCATCAGCGTAGCCAGGCTCCCGTTTCTCCATGGCCTGTCCTGCATTTCTGGTTTTGACACTTTATTCAGCATGGCCCTTTTGACCGATGGGAAGCGAGACTTCTTTGTAGCGCTGATTTGCCTTTCCAGGTTGCTTTGTTGGCCAAAAAGGGCGGATGCGTTTTTTCCTGAATATATTCAGGAAAAAACGCGTACGCCCTTTTTGGCCAAGGGCATCATTGTCGAGGTTTTGCCGCTTTTCCTGTTCTTTAAAGGCGATTCGAATCTCCCTCCTGAGATCTGTTTCCTGCAATTCTGCCTTGCTTTCCAATCCTCTTCGTTGCCTTCCCTCAATATATTT